>NC_086449.1:638706352-638946352 GCF_028390025.1 Pseudophryne corroboree
CTTCCAAGTACTTTTTATGATACAACTTATGCATTTCTTGTTTTTTTAATGGTTTGTGGTCATTGTTACTTTGTTCCGTCTTCTTGTGTTAGGACAAAGACTCTAAAGCAGTACATTTTATTGTAGCCATAGGTTCTTCCTATACATAACATCCAACAACTGTCAGAGAATAACCACATTTTTATGAGTTCAGTAGAGACCTGGAAGGCACCTAAGATGATAAAGATTATATCAGCAAAAGAAGACTGCTTTGGACCACATGGTAGGCCACTTATTTACAATCATTAGGGTACATCGTTTGAAAGGCAATCTTTAGATTGGTTGAACAGGGTATGATGAATTTACATATAACCTAGCCGTTGATTGCATGTGACGGACTAAATTCATTTGTATGATATTATATTGGCACAGCCTAGGGCTATTACTTGCATATTTCCCAGTATTGTGCTGTGTGGAGTACAGGTTGACATATAACATAATTGTAGCTGGTTTTCAGCTAAATGTATATTGATTGACTAGGAGTATGCATTATTCCTGAACATGAAGCAAAGCTTTTCTGTATTAGCCCATAAAATGGGATTATGTGGGTTTGGGCAAGTTGCCTGTGTTTTGCAGCAGAACCACATTTTAGAGTTGTCCCTTCTCCATTAAAGTATAATATATTTGTTGAACCCAAGCAATATTAAGAAGTATTATCTGGCTTCAGTGTTTTCACAGTCCAGATGAAGTTGTTGGGTTGTTTTTATATGAAAGCATGCTGTAACATTTACGATTTTGTGTATAAATCCTGCATCTACATGTGCTCAGTTTCTGAGAGATGAACCCTGTGTGTGCAGCTCCACCAGTGATTGTGTTGTGTAGAACGGCTGGATTCTGCACATTCCTGATCATATATCCCCTGACATGGCAACTGAAAAGTGTGCTTCTGAATGTCACAAAATGTTTTTTGTGTGTATTTTTATACACGTATATATAAAATTATCATTCTTTAATGTCTAAGAATGATAATGCTCAGATACCCTGTTCTACTATTGAATCAAAGTGTCCTTCATCCCACTAAGTTTTATGGAAATTGCATTTTTAATCTAATTTTTAGATGGAAATCTAGAAACTAAAGCTCTGTGTTCAGAGTCATTTTAATAGCCAAGCTTTTGCCCTGACATGACCACATGACTGTTTGCACTAATATGATTGGATAGGGTCTTCAGTGACTTGTTATATGTATATGATGGTCGGCATATTTTAATGCATCACTAATGAAGCAGTAACTGACTAAGCAAATTTGCAAAGTACAGTATTTTAAACATCGTTATTTTTGTCAGTCAGAAGCTGTTTGCAGTGTCTGACATCGGTACATCCTGGAATCTTTCCAGTGGACTCCACCCAGTCTTTTGGCTCCTAAAGCCGGTTACACACTGTAGCGACCGGCAATCTGGACGATTTCCCTTGACCCTGATTGCTGGTACACACTACACGATTTGAAGAATGACGGAACAATATATCGATCCGTCCTTCATTAGCATAGATCAGGTAGCATTCCAAATTGTCCGGTTGGCCATTTACCATGGCCAACCGGACATGTGACCGTGGGAGAGTGCAAATCGCCAGTACACACTAGACAATGTAGATGAAATGTCGTTACAAAATGGCAAATCATAACAATAACGCTCCAGTGTGTACCCGGCTTAACGCCAACAAAGCATACTGTGAAGTATTGGTGTTTTGGTTCTTTTTCTCCAAATGATATTAAAGAAAAAGGCAGTAATATATTGTAGTAAGTCAGCTCTGTTGCAATATAGTCTTCACACCTGCAATGTTTGTCCATGTCCCCAGCAGCAGTATAGTTGGTGGCTGAGAAGGGGGGATACTGCATGGGTGCAGAGACTGTGCAAGAAGTTGTGATCTCCATTGCACGGTCGGTGTTTTCTGCTTTCTATTTTACCACATAAGTTTTTTGTTTCATTTTGGGAGTGCTGCTTTCAAATTGCTTTCATCCAAAGTACCGTGAGATGGTGCATCTTAGATAGGAGGGAGATGACGGCTGTGTGTTCAGCTTTGTGCCACTCTCTTCTGGTGTGCCTTACCTCAGTATCTTTTATATACCTTGTCCTTGAGTGTCCCCAAGAGACTGCATTCATAGGGTTTGGTATACTGTGTTATTAGGCTATTACTTTATTCCGTGGAATGATTGAGCACAAATTAAGGGGAAATTACCATAAAACTTTTAAAATTATATATACTGTTTTTAGGATCGTTGGCTTTGATCCGTTTTGTTTTTTTAGATATTTGTTGGCGATCTAGAAAAGTAAGGACATAGATGTGAGCATTAGCTTTTCTTCCCACTTTATATTTATTATGCGTCGTGTACTTAGGACAAACCAGAGTTCAAGATTCACTCTCTTGTGGTGTTGAAGGTTACTGACACTTCCGTAAAATGTCTAGTGTTCTCTATATGGGAATAGCAGATGAGTATAGTATGTCTTAGGGTGCATTTCCCCTATAAGATACAGTGTTGCGAGGAGATCCCCTGTTATTACGCTGTCCTGTCCTCTGCATCACTCACTGTCCATGCGTCTCTTGCTGTGGTGGATCAGTGGGAGATTTTTATGTATTGCATATCATTATGTGTACTACAGTGATTGCTGTTCATTTTAAAATTCATACTATTGTAATATCAAGTGTTTTGATGATCTGTTCATTACTTTAAATGGCTCTGCGGCTTTCAGGTGATCTGCTAATGATCCAAATATAACTCTTTCAGTATCTAACCATGAATTACCCATGATGGCATACACATAAGACATAGTTCTGTTGTATATTTGTACACGTCTCCTTTATGCTGCTTTCTACCCCAGCAACACCCCCTCTACCAGCATCAGGGTTGGTTATTGCACATCTGGATCATATGAGGTGGTGTCTTGTGCCAAAAGAATAGATTAGCTGCTTAAGTGCACAGTGTGTGAAATAAGACTGAACGCTATGAGATAACACTATATAGAATAAGCTCCTTTTATCATATGTACATTGTTTGGAGGAATACATTATCAATCAAATAAACCTCAGATAAATAGATTATTTTTTTCACAAGCAAATGACATTCTTATTAGATCATGACATATTTGATTATACAGATTTATTTTGCTATCATGAAATATTCATATATAATCAGATGTACAGGTTATTCTCAGATAATTTAAGCATATGTATGGAATTATCTCCATGATAATTACTGTAAACCTATAATAGTCTTATTTCATCTTGTGCAAGTGAAAATTTATTGTAAAAATCTTAGAGACTAAGGACTGAACACTGACTAGAAGGAATGCCAAGCACATTTCCCATAGGTCAGACCTGTAAAGTACAAGGGCAGCCGTTGGCTTAAGGTATTTTTAAAAGGTATGGCGTAGTGCCTGCCACCCTGTTCGATCAATGTCAGTGTCGTTTTTACATGGTGTTTAAGAGCAGTCGGTAAAATAAAATGTATTGGGCTAGACGCCACGATAAAGTTCTCCATAGTGCCCAAAAGAAATGATCGTAGCATGTTGGGTAACAAATCTCTAACTATATAGCCTAAGTAATTGTTTCTTCCTTAGTGAGATCTCAGCGTTACGTTTATGCTCTTACTGTAGTATGCAGTGTGTATAGTACTTGTTCAATATGGTTGTCTAATCTTGGTCTATAATATTCCTTTCTTTAGGTAGAGATAGTGCAACCAACCATATTATTATTATTATTATTATTTATTCAATTTGCGGGAATAAGGCTGTTTCCTTCACTGCTGTTCTTGCAGGTTAAAATACAAGTGCAATGTTCTCCTTGTAGATTGAGGCTTGATTGCTGTTATTTTTTATTACTTTTTTTTTTTAAAAGGAAAAATATATTTATGATTGTCCATTCATGTGGAAGGATACAGATGTGATTTTAAACAATACTCTTTGGACAAAGGGATTTTAATTTTGTTTTACATTGTTCCCTGTCAGTGGATGCTACCTGCAATTATTTGTGTTTTGCTCTGGAATAGAGATTGGACTTTAAAAGTCCGATTTATAGAAGTCAAAAGTGGCTTTTCCTGCAACTGTTTAATTTTTTAACTTGGATGAAAAAAAAAATGTCCTCTGATCGGGATCCAGTCTGAAGATCGACGATGTTTAGGTCAACCACTATAGGTCGACAGGGTTTCTAGGGCGACGTGCTAGGTCGACAGGTCAAAAGGTCAACATGAGTTTTTCACGTTTTTCTTTTTTTGAACTTTTTCATACTTTACCGTTCCAATCGTAGTCCACGTGGAATGTTATCTGTGCCGAGTGAAGCGAGCCATGCGAGGGGACACGGTGCACTAATTGGGCTTCCCTGTCACTGTACGGAGAAAACGACATCAAAAAACCATGAAAAACTCATGTCGACCTTTTGACCCGTCGACCTAGAAACCATGTTGACCTTCAGACCCTGTTGACCTATAGTGGTCAACCTAAACATTGTCGACCTAATGATCCACACACCCCTGATCAGCATATCTCCTGTTTATAGTGGGTGTGTGCACCCTGCACTGCTGGCCTGCTGGGACCTGTATTGAATAGCAGCTGCAATGCTATAGGTTACCACTCCTTGTTGTGGGGGACACATTTTATTCAAGGGGCTGTCTACTTTTTTCAGTATCATAAAGTTAAAATACCCAGTCTTTAATAAGGAGTCACCTCGGCCTATGAAGTATTTACAGTACCTGTTGAATAAATAATGCATACAGTATTCATACTTTTTTTTTAGTGTGGTCTAAGTCAGAATGTCACCTTTGGAAAGTTTTATTCTGTGCTATCCGCAGCTTTGTCATATTCAACAGTAGAAGCCATATGCAGTATGTTATTGACCACTGTTTGTCTACTTTCCATTGCTTCCTGTCCCCTAGTCATTTTCTAGTTTATCATGCAGAGCGTAGACTGGGTAATAGGTATATGTGAAAGAACCATGACATAGACCTGAGCCATGTAGTTCATTTTAGGGGATAGAGTTATTAAAGGGGCATGTCTGTGGAATAGACTCTTAATCTCCCGGAAGGTAAGAAGCATTGTTCTGTATTTGGGCTGGAGGAAACATGACAGTCCAGTCTTTATTCTATGGTGTTCATGTGTTATCCATAGAAATGTATTTTCTACTCCGATACAGTGTCAGGTATGTGGTTAAACTTGACCCACATTGGTTTTAAATGACTTCAACTCAACACTGTTCTTTATGTAACACTTTTATTTGGTTCACCTTTGCTTCTTGTCTTATAATCAGTTAAACTACACTCAAGAGTAGGGAACGTATAAAGATTTGTGCTGCTGCTGTAAGAACCATCCTTTCTACATACAAAGACGAATGCACACAATTTTACAATGTGTGTTCTGCGGAAGCCATTGATATGTGTCGTCCTTACAGTGTTTTGATTATTTACATATCGGTCATAAAATAGACAACTGTTCATATTACTTTATTGTCTACATCAATGTACACTTCCCAACAGATCAGCAAACGTATCTCTTACTGTGTTGTTTTTTTTCTTTAATACATTTACTGTCAGCAACAGTTATTTCTTCCAAATGTGTTCACAGATATATAGTGTGTAAAATATTTTTTTTTTCCAACATTGCTGGCTTTATAATCACAATTATGCAGCTGTCACCTATACACTGTGAAAGCAGTAGCTGAATGTGAATATTTATCAGGATGTAGCCTATCCATTAATTGGGAACCAGTGACCTCACTGAGGCCCAGTGAATCATGCATTTTCTTGTTTCCATTCATAAGAGCATAGCCCGTCGGCCAGCTGGTTCTCAGTAGACCTGCCAGGTTGCCTTTTCATGATGTACGAGGAGCAGGCCTGCTCACAGATTGGCTCCAGATTGAATAGGTGACAGTTGCACTCTAAAGGAACCTATGCTCAAAAATAGAACCGTTTTGTTGTACCATCTCTAAATGCCCTCTACATTGTGTCTATCGGAAAAGGTTAAGTAAAAATGGAACTTGTAAATTACTGTTCAATGGATATGTGAGAGGAGACATATATTTGTTTATTTCATTAAAGCATATGTGGAAACTGCATGTTTATGTAAATGTTCTAAAATACCAATATTATCTCGTCATCTCTGTATTATATGCTCTGTGTATAGAGGTATTTGTCATTCAGGTCTGCAAATCATTGCTAGTATTATTTCTGGTAGCAATGTTATAACGGGTTAATTTGGTGATTTATTCCCTTGTTAATTCGGATGTATTGCAGCATATTTTAATTTAGGTATTTGCAGGGAGTCCTGTTTTGATGGTATTCGTTGTTTGAAAGCACTTTCCATCATTTTAACTTAATGATGCACAGCAACAGACACCCTTGCCCCTCCACTAGACACCAAGATTATGGATTACAGTTCTGCAACATGACGTAAACAGTGTGTGTAATGTATGACCGCAGATGGTTAAACTCATATTTAATCTGCTTTATTTCTCTGAAATTGTCCAACACACATTTTTAGAAGTCAAATCAGAGCTTGGAAACTTGTCTGTATTTATTAAAATAAATCATTTTTATTGTTGAAATGTAGTATACATATTTTTATTTAGTAATTAATTTTTACCACTGAAAATTGCATTTATTAAGGTACTTCCAGATCAAAAAAAAGCTTTTATTATTAATCAAGTTTTGTACTGTGCGTCAATCCAAAATGTGTCATTTTTTTAACCAAATCTTTAATTAAAAATGATTTTTATTTGTTGCAATACATTTTTAAATTGCAAAATGTACTTTATGTGCTCAAATTGTCAATTTCTATGCAAATTTGAGCTTTTCACATCACAAAGCTGTAATGTTAAGCAAAGTATACTTAACTAGATTTTTCTCTCCCACACCTGTATAGTATATGTATTTTGTGGTTTTTGAGAATATAGGAAGTTTAGAATGTCCGAAGCATAAGTTTTAATGTGTATTTTTAAACAAATGTACGGCAATTCAGATACTTGGAGAAAAGGGTATTGCATTTCAATTTGTAAAAACAAAATCTTTTTAACGGTCATTAAAATGCTTTGTAAAATGCAAAACTGTAACTGGAGAAACTATGTTTAATAAATATCATAGATTTTCTGTATTATTAAACGATTTGCGTTTTCTCATGGCTGGGGGAGGGTTTGAAAATTGGATATGTAAGCGATTTCCAGCACAGACCATTGGGCTAATGTGGCCTTTAGGTTACAGGGCACACGTACCATTCCTCTGTGGGGGAGGCAGATCTGCTGATGGTTAATATTGTGCCCCTCTGGCCTTGTTAATGTAATACCAGTGCCCCTCACTTCCTGGTTCTTGTTTATTATTTTATTTTCTCTATCGTCCTAGTGGATGCTGGGGTTCCTGAAAGGACCATGGGGAATAGCGGCTCCGCAGGAGACAGGGCACAAAAAGTAAAGCTTTAGGATCAGGTGGTGTGCACTGGCTCCTCCCCCTATGACCCTCCTCCAAGCCTCAGTTAGATTTTTGTGCCCGGCCGAGAAGGGTGCAATCTAGGTGGCTCTCCTAAAGAGCTGCTTAGAAAAGTTTAGCTTAGGTTTTTTATTTTACAGTGAGTCCTGCTGGCAACAGGATCACTGCAACGAGGGACTTAGGGGAGAAGAAGTGAACTCACCTGCGTGCAGGATGGATTGGCTTCTTGGCTACTGGACATTAGCTCCAGAGGGACGATCACAGGTACAGCCTGGATGGTCACCGGAGCCTCGCCGCCGGCCCCCTTGCAGATGCTGAAACGAGAAGAGGTCCAGAATCGGCGGCAGAAGACTCCTCAGTCTTCTTAAGGTAGCGCACAGCACTGCAGCTGTGCGCCATTTTCCTCTCAGCACACTTCACACGGCAGTCACTGAGGGTGCAGGGCGCTGGGAGGGGGGCGCCCTGGGAGGCAAATGAAAACCTTTTTTGGCTAAAAATACCTCACATATAGCCTCCGGGGGCTATATGGAGATATTTAACCCCTGCCAGAATCCGTTAAGAGCGGGAGACGAGGCCGCCGAAAAAGGGGCGGGGCCTATCTCCTCAGCACACAGCGCCATTTTCCCTCACAGAAAGGCTGGAGGGAAGGCTCCCAGGCTCTCCCCTGCACTGCACTACAGAAACAGGGTTAAAACAGAGAGGGGGGGCACTAATTTGGCGTTAGAAATATATAAAAAAAAAAAAAGATGCTATAAGGGAAAACACTTATATAAGGTTGTCCCTATATAATTATAGCGTTTTTGGTGTGTGCTGGCAAACTCTCCCTCTGTCTCTCCAAAGGGCTAGTAGGTCCTGTCCTCTATCAGAGCATTCCCTGTGTGTGTGCTGTGTGTCGGTACGTGTGTGTCGACATGTATGAGGACGATGTTGGTGAGGAGGCGGAGCAATTGCCTGTAATGGTGATGTCACTCTCTAGGGAGTCGACACCGGAATGGATGGCTTATTTAGGGAATTACGTGATAATGTCAACACGCGCCAAGGTCGGTTGACGACATGAGACGGCCGACAAACAATTAGTACCGGTCCAGACGTCTCAAAAACACCGTCAGGGGTTTTAAAACGCCCGTTTACTTTAGTCGGTCGACACAGACACAGACAGGGACACTGAATCCAGTGTCGACGGTGAATAAACAAACGTATTCCTTATTAGGGCCACACGTTAAGGGCAATGAAGGAGGTGTTACATATTTCTGATACTACAAGTACCACAAAAGAGGGTATTATGTGGGATGTGAAAAAACTACCGTAGTTTTTCCTGAATCAGATAAATTAAATGAAGTGTGTGATGATGCGTGGGTTCCCCCCGATAGAAAATATGGGCGGTATACCCTTTCCCGCCAGAAGTTAGGGCGCGTTGGGAAACACCCCTTAGGGTGGATAAGGCGCTCACACGCTTATCAGAACAAGTGGCGGTACCGTCTATAGATAGGGCCGTCCTCAAGGAGCCAGCTGACAGGAGGCTGGAAAAATATCATAAAAAGTATATACACACATACTGGTGTTATACTGCGACCAGCGATCGCCTCAGCCTGGATGTGCAGAGCTGGGGTGGCTTGGTCGGATTCCCTGACTAAAAATATTGATACCCTTGACAGGGACAGTATTTTATTGACTATAGAGCATTTAAAGGATGCATTTTCTATATATGCGAGATGCACAGAGGGATATTTGCACTCTGGCATCAAGAGTAAGTGCGATGTCCATATCTGCCAGAAGATGTTTATGGACACGACAGTGGTCAGGTGATGCAGATTCCAAACGGCACAAAGGTGTATTGCCGTATAAAGGAAGAGGAGTTATTTGGGGTCGGTCCATCGGACCTGGTGGCCACGGCAACTGCTGGAAAATCCACCGTTTTTTACCCTAAGTCACATCTCTGCAGAAAAAGACACCGTCTTTTCAGCTTCAGTCCTTTCGTCCCTATAAGAGTCATATCTGCCCAGGGATAGAGGAAAGGGAAGAAGACTGCAGCAGGCAGCCCATTCCCAGGAACAGAAGCGTTCCACCGCTTCTGACAAGCTCTCAGCATGACGCTGAGACCGTACAGGACCCCTGGATCCTACAAGTAGTATCCCAGGGGTACAGTTTGGAATGTCGAGACGTTTCCCCTGCGCAGGCTCCTGAAGTCTGCTTTACCAAGGTCTCCCTCCGACAAGGAGGCAGTATGGGAAATAATTCACGAGCTGTATTCCCAGCAGGTGATAATTAAATTACCCCTCCTACAACAAGAAAAGGGGTATTATTCCACACTATATTGTGGTACTGAAGCCAGAAGGCTAGGTGAGACTTATTCTAAATCTAAAAAAATTTGAACACTTACAAAGGTTCAAATCAAGATGGAGTCACTCAGAGCAGTGATAACGAACCGGGATCCATGTCCCAAATTTGCCCTTATCACTAAGGGTACCTCAGGTTCGTGGTACAGAACTGTCACTATCAGTTTCAGACGCTGCCGTTTGGCTTGTCTACGGCACCCCGGGTCTTTACCAAGGTAATGGCCGAAATGATGGTTCTTCTTCGAAGAAAAGGCGTCTTAATTATCCCTTACTTGGACGATCTCCTGATAAGGGCAAAGTCCAGGGAACAGTTGGAGGTCGGAGTAGCACTATCTCGGATACTGTTACAACAGCAGGGATGGATTCTAAATATTCCAAAATCGCAGCTGATCCCGACAACAAGTCTCCTGTGCTTAGGGATGATTCTGGACACAGTCCAGAAAAAGGTGTTTCTCCCGGAAGAGAAAGCCAGGGAGTTATCCGAGCTAGTCAGGAACCTCCTAAAATCAGTGCATCATTGCACAAGGGCCATGGTAAAAAAAATGGTGACTTCCTTCGAAGCAATTCCAGTCGGCAGATTTCATGCAAGAACTTTTCAGTGGGATCTGCTGGACAAATGGTCCGGATCGCATCTTCAGATGCATCAGCGGATAACCCTATATCCAAGGACAAGGGTGTCTCTCCTGTGGTGGTTACAGAGTGCTCATCTTCTAGAGGGCCGCAGATTCGGCATTCAGTTTTGGATGTTGGTGACCACGGAGGCCAGCCCGAGAGGCTGGGGAGCAGTCACACAAGGAAAAAATTTCCAGGGAGTGTGATCAAGTCTGGAGATTTTTCTCCACATAAATATAGCTAAGGGTAAATTTATAATGCTCTAAGCTTAGCAAGACCTCTGCTTCAAGGTCAGCCGGTATTGATCCAGTGGGATAAAACATCACGGCAGTCGCCCACGTAAATAGACAGGGCGGCACAAGAAGCAGGAGGGCAGTGGCAAAAACTGCAAGGACTTTTCGCTGGGCGGAAAATCATGTGATAGCACTGTCAGCAGTGTTTCATTCCGGGAATGGAAACTGGGAAGCAGACTTCCTCAGTAGGCACGACCTCCACCCGGCAGAGTGGGAACTTCATGGGGAAGTTTTCCACATGATTGTAAACCGTTGGGAATTACCAAAGGTGGACATGATGGCGTCCCGTCTGAACAAAAAACGGGACAGGTATTGCGCCAGGTTAAGAGACCCTCAGGCAATAGCTGTGGACGTTCTGGTAACACCGTGGGTGTACCAGTCGGTGTATGTGTTCCATCCTCTGCTTTTCATACCTACGGTACTGAGAATTATAAGACGTAGAGGAGTAAGAACTATACTCATGGCTCCGGATTGGCCAAGAAGGACTTGGTACCCGGAACTTCAAGAGATGCTCACAGAGGACTTATGGCCTCTGCCGCTAAGAAGGGACTTGTTTCAGCAAGTACCATGTCTGTTCCAAGACTTACCGCAGCTGCGTTTGACGGCATGGCGGTGGAACGCCGGATCCTAAGGGAAAAGGCATTCAGGAAGAGGTCATTCCTACCCTGGTCAAAGCCAGAAAGGAGGTGACCGCACAACATTATCACCACATGTGGCGAAAATATGTTGCGTGGTGCGAGGCCAGGAAGGCCCCACGAAGAAATTTCAACTCGGTCGATTCCTGCATTTCCTGCAAACAGGAGTGTCTATGGGCCTCAAATTGGGGTCCATTAAGGTTCAAATTTCGGCCCTGTCGATTTTTCTTCCAGAAAGAATTGGCTTCAGTTCCTGAAGTCCAGAAGTTTGTCAAGGGAGTATTGCATATACAACCCCCTTTTGTGCCTCCAGTGGCACTGTGGGATCTCAACGTAGTTCTGGGATTCCTCAAAACACATTGGTTTAAAACCAGTCAAATCTGTGGATTTGAAGCATCTCACATGAAAAGTGAACATGCTCTTGG
The DNA here is from genome assembly GCF_028390025.1 of Pseudophryne corroboree. Classification (NCBI taxonomy): domain Eukaryota; kingdom Metazoa; phylum Chordata; class Amphibia; order Anura; family Myobatrachidae; genus Pseudophryne; species Pseudophryne corroboree. The sequence continues at coordinate 638,718,095 of NC_086449.1, forward strand.
ACCTGGCCTGGACCAGGCGAGTGTCAAATTGGTGGTTTTTTTTCTCAAAAAAGCCCATATCTGTTTGTCCATTCGGACAAGGCAGAGCTGCGGACTCGTCCCCAGTTCTCTCCCTAAGGTGGTGTCAGTGTTTCACCTGAACCAGCTTATTGTGGTGTCTTGCGCCTACTAGGGACTTGGAGGACTCCAAGTTGCTAGATGTGGTCAGGGCCCTGAAAATATAGGTTCCAGGACGGCTGGAGTCAGGAAAACTGACTTGCTGTTATCCTGTATGCACCCAACAAACTGGGTGCTCTTGCTTCTAAGCAGACTTTTGCTAGTTGGATGTGTAATACAATTCAGCTTGCACATTCTGTGGCAGGCCTGCCACAGCCAAAATATGTAAATGCCCATTCCACAAGGAAGGTGGGCTCATCTTGGGCGGCTGCCCGAGGGGTCTCGGCTTTACAACTTTGCCGAGCGGCTATTTAGTCAGGGGCAAACACGTTTGTAAAATCCTACAAATTTGATAACCTGGCTAAGGAGGACCTGGAGTTCTCTCATTCGGTGCTGCAGAGTCATCCGCACTCTCCCGCCCGTTTGGGAGCTTTGGTATAATCCCCATGGTCCTTTCAGGAACCCCAGCATCCACTAGGACGATAGAGAAAATAAGAATTTACTTACCGATAATTCTATTTCTCGGAGTCCGTAGTGGATGCTGGGCGCCCATCCCAAGTGCGGATTATCTGCATTACTTGTACATAGTTACAAAAATCGGGTTATTATTGTTGTGAGCCATCTTTCAGAGGCTCCGCTGTTATCATACTGTTAACTGGGTTCAGATCACAGGTTGTACAGTGTGATTGGTGTGGCTGGTATGAGTCTTACCCGGGATTCATGAATCCTTCCTTATTGTGTACGCTCGTCCGGGCACAGTACCTAACTGAGGCTTGGAGGAGGGTCATAGGGGGAGGAGCCAGTGCACACCACCTGATCCTAAAGCTTTACTTTTTGTGCCCTGTCTCCTGCGGAGCCGCTATTCCCCATGGTCCTTTCAGGAACCCCAGCATCCACTACGGACTCCGAGAAATAGAATTATCGGTAAGTAAATTCTTATTTTAATATTAATGTAAAAAAAGGAGTTGGTATGTCTTCTTTATATTACAGACAGATGTTGACTCTAATGTTTATAGTACTAAACATACCACATTTTTGTAATGTTAATAATATATACATTTTTACTTCTAATCAAGTTTGAAGCCTTGAAGATTCTTCCCCATGATTGGTGCCCAGGAGGTCACCATCACCCTTGTACAGGGCAGTTACATGTTCCCCTTGTAAGCCTGCATAATTAGTATGCCATCCAGAAGATGGTAGAGCAGGGGTAGACTTGGGAAATATTTTTACATGAAAAATAATGCTTCTGTTTAATTACGTTTGTTTTGGAACCTGTCAAACATTGGAGCGCTGGGCTGCGTCACCTTCTAACAGAGCCAGTTATGGTTAATAGCAAATGCCCGCTATATATCGAATAGCTTCAACTGACTATAGCGGAGTAGAGATAATACTTTACTGTTTCGTGGAACTGGAGGAAATGGGGGAGGGGGGGGGGGGGGGGGCGCGGGAGGGGTCAGATGGACTTGTACCTCCACTCCTTTAGTTCACTAAAACAGGATTTCCATGCCGGGGGGTTGTTGAATGGAGGAGTAGCGTTACGGTTGATTCTATATCGGAGTGAGAGAAGGGACCTTCTGACGTACCTAGGGGAGGAGACACGTCACTAGGGGGAGGTGCTAAGGCCGAACAAGGTACCCGAAAAGTTTGCTCGCCGCGCTTCGGGCTCGGTGGCTCGCTCCGCTTCGCTCGCCACCTGATTACTAAAGATAATAGTTGGTGGCGTGGATAGTAGAGGAACTATCCCGCTGGGCTAGCTCCTCCCCCTTGTGTCATGGCTCCTCCCCCTGACGTAAAAGGTCCGTTAGCCCACTTGAATCTAGAATCAGCCGTAGCGTTGCCTATCCTCAGCTAGCAGTCATAATGTGGTTGTACCAGGGAGACTACCTGGATGTAATTGCATTCAAATGAATCCAAATTATTTCTTCTTCAGGTTCCACAGGAATACAATGGCGGTTTAGGTGGTTTGTAACGAGCCAGGCACCAAACAGTTAAAGCTTTTCAGTCCCAGAATGCACTGGGTCCTCCTCACCTATAACCCCAGGCCATTCAGTTTTGTTTTGGTGCTGGCAGCAGCTGGATGCACCTTTTTTACAGGAGACTGCTGTTGCAGCCTCAAGTTTTTTTTTATGTACCAGAGCAGACAGCAACGGATGGCCGACAGAAAACGGTGCTGCAGCTCCATCACTCCCGCCGGCGCCGCAACACTGGTGACGAGATCCAGTGTTTCGGCGGGCACAGGTGAAGCACATGCAATCGCTTTTCCGGGCACAGGACCATAGCTGGACAACAGAGGAAGATAAGTGGCTGTTCAAGGCCTCCAGAGTTGGAGACTCTTTGGAGGCGCTGATTGCATCTTCCGCTAGACCACCAGGGCATATATATACTAGCGCGGAGACGCTTGTAAGCTGGTAGCCCTGGTGGGGAATATCAGCATAGGGAAGGTAGGCTCTCCCCATTAGCCCCCCCCACCCGGCCAGGGTGTGATTTCTTGAGAGCTTTCCCGCTTTTTTTTGGGCAGTAAAATACTACCCTCCTCCTCCCCCAGTGAGACACTCGGAGAGTGCTGGCTTCAGAGATCTCAGGAGGTCGGTTCCAGTCTCTGTTGCACTCTGCATGTGTGTGTAGCTATGTCCAAAGGCAAGGCCTCTAAGGACAAGTTTGAGTCTGGGGCTCCTGTACTGGTTTCTTGCAAGACCTGCTCAGTCAAGTTAGATGTGCAGGATTTTGTGCAAGATGGTCTTTGTTTGAGGTGTTATGCTGCACCATCACTCAATATGGTGACTCCAGCGCCTGTCCTAGAACCACCATGGTTCTAGGACTCTGTTAGTAGAATGCTTGCCCATGCCTACTCTGACATTACAGCAGGGGTTGCCTCAACAGTCTCGGGCTACGTTGTTGTTTGTCTTAGAGTCTAGCTCAGACGTCGGTCGCCTTTAAAGATATGTAACAACGCGACAGATCAGGGGCCGCCAAAGCATCCAGACAAGTTACACCCTCATATCTGTCGATGCAGGCCTTGGATTCTGAGACTGATTCTTATCAGGAGGAAGACGATGCTTCAGACTTAGTTTCTTGTACAGAACAGCGTATGAAGGTGGATATTCCTGTCTTTGTCAGGGCAGTCAAAACTATACTTGACATAGAGGAGGAGGAACCAGCTTCTAGGCCTAAAAGTCCTATCTTTAAGCGACTGAGTGTTGTTAAGGTGGAGGTCCCTCAGTCAGATCAGCTCACTGAGCTCATGTGTGAGGCCTGGAGTACTCCAATCCAGACGTTTAAGTTACCAAAAAAAAAGCTTGCTTCTATATATCCTCTCCCATAGGGATAATGGTGGTCATTCCGAGTTGATCGCAGCCAGCAACTTTTTGCTGCTGCTGCGATCAATAGTCCACGCCTATGTGGGAGTGTATTTTAGCTTAGCAGGGCTGTGATCACTTGTGCAGCCCTGCTAGGCTAAAAAAATTTCAAACAAAACTAGACCAGCCCTGGACATACTTACCTTGTGCGATGGATCCAGCGATGATGGGCCCGGCTTTGACGTCACACCTCCGCCCTCCGTTGTCCTGGACACGCCTGCGTTTTACTTAGCAATCCCCGAAAACTGCTCCAAATGCTCCGGATCCGCCCAGCCACGCCTCCTTCCTGTCAATCTTCTTAGCGGTCGCCACTGCGACCGCTTCCGTCTGTAGCCGCAACGTAACCCGGCGACCCCGCACCCGTTCGCACCACAGCGAAAAACCGCTGCGTGCGAACGGGTCGGAATGACCCCCAATGTACGAAGTAGGAAGTTCCCTCCTCTGTAGATGCTCACATAGCTCGGCTAGTGAAGAGCTCTACATTGCCCATAGCTTCTACATGTTCTCTTAAGGATGCAACAGAGCTAGAAAAATAGATTTTCCTCAGAACCAGTTTTTCTCAGGCAGGTGCTATTACTCGCCCAGCCATGGCTACTGCTCAGGTAGAAAAATCCATTGAGGGCTAGGTAGACGCACTGGAGGGCAGTCTCTCTGCGGAGGCTACCCGAGTATGGCTGTCATATTTCTGCTGCGGGGTACACTGGGCTCCATAAGGAATGACATTGGGGGTGTAGAGTAGGATCTTGTTCCGAGGCACCAACAGGCTCAAAGCTTTGATCTTCTTCCCAGAATGCCTAGCGCCGCCTCCTCTATAACCCCGCCTCCATGCACAGGAACTCTGTTTTGTAGTTGGTGCCATGCAGTAGCAGGCATACAACAGCCCTGAGAAGAAGCTTTTAATGAAAAATGAAGACTTCAAGGGCTGCAGCAGAGACACTGACTGTTAGATATTAGTCAGACATCTCCTGCTGCAGCTCAATCACCTCCCCCAGCGGCACTGTATACTCCCTCGCCCTGGTTGCCGGGTACTTACAGCGGAGTTTCCGATTTCTTCCAGTAAGTCTCACACACACACACACTACCGATGTTCTCCTGGATCGCGTGGCCGCACTCAGGGAGGAGGTAAGTGGGTCCCCTCGGCAGGACCCACTGTAAATCGCGATCCCGTGTGGCTGGTGACACTGTGGCAGTACAGGGACCCCACTAGACCACCAGGGCAAGGGCACAGGTCGGTTTCTCATAAACCATTTTTATAAGCCCACAGTACCCGGTGGTGAACTCCAGCAGGGGGATAAGGCTTTGACCTGTAGCCCCTCCCCCAGCCCCAGGGCGCCATTTAGAGTAAATTTTCCCGCCCCGGGCTTGCATCTCTCTCCCTTACTCCCTGTCAGCATTTGGGTGCCATTAGGACAAGCTGAGCTGATCCTGAGACTGTTTGGGCAAATCCTCCTCTGTAAAGTCGCCTGCATGTCAGCGCTGTGCATTTTACAGGACACTTAAGTATTCTACATGTCTGCTGGCAGTGTTAGTTAAGAGAGAGTGCATTTAGTCAGGGTTATGTAGTACAAGTACCCTGTGATATAAATCCAGTCTACTGTGCATTGTTATATGTATTGAGTGTATAGCTGTACTTAGTACTACTTTGTATTGCTAGTCCAGTGCAGTTTTATTGCATGTCCTAATTTCTGCATTGTGTAATGTGACTATGTGCGTGTGCATATAGCTGCTGTGTGACCTCCATTTCGTGTATCTCACTCAAATTGCTATCCCTATATTCTATAACCTGAGGGGGGGCTAAGTGTGTCAGGTTTATCATTTTTATCATCTTTGACGGTGTGGCTCTTGAAGCTTCAGTTCTGAGGGCCCAAAGGTTTTTCTGAGGTGGTGATTCAAACTATGTTGAAAGCCCTTAAACCGGCTTCGGCTCGGATTTATTGTAGGGTCTGGAATTTATAAACGCCGTGCATACACTTTAAAAAGACATTTAATACACTTTAAATTGAGCCGCTGCGGCCGCTATACCGCTATACTCAATCCTCAACCTACGTACATATTACACCATTAGCGTACAGAGCCCCGTACCTTGTACGTACTTTGCATACAAACGCCGTGCTGGCTGTACAAAGTACACTCAGTGCGTACACACCCAAAGATACTCCGTGAGCCCTTAGCAGCTACACATGTGATTGTAATACACTTATAACCTTAGCAGGGAAAGTAAACACGACACCAGATTGTATTTAAAATGCCGGGTTCCGACACACCAACATATAATTACTGAAAGGGGGTTAGAATAACAATACAATAGAATAATGGCTACAGTCAATGGTACATACGTGTTTGGTTTCGCCTACGCTTCCCAGTCTGGTCCTCAGTCATCAAGGTAGATGACCTTCAGAGTCTGTGATAGTGACCTGGCATGCAGCTGGCTCTTTATACAGTGGATCAAAACATAATACAATAGACACTGTGTGCTCTTCTTCCATTGGTTCGCGGGTGGGACATATCCTGTGCATCGGGGATCATTGGTCAGCGCAAGAGGTGGGCAATGGCTAAGACTTGAAATGTGATTTCTGTTGTTTGCATCTGAGTTCCCGCCCCATGACCAGTTAAACCCATCACATTAATCATACATAAATCTGGTATTATTAATAATTTAATGTTGTAATATATGATAATAATCTTATTCCCACCAGATTAATATTTACGTGACTCTGAACAATATGATCCCACACATGATATGATTATCTATTTCCATCCTCAAGATATACATTACAATTTGTTAGGAATCATATATATATGTATATATACAAATATATATATATCTCCAAGAGTTTAGACTATGAATGTTATTACCTCAGATTCTAAATGTCTGGTTTGTAATTTTGTTAGCTATTGCTAATTGAGTTTCTCTTCAGCCAAGCTAGGTTCCTGGATATTGTCTTTCTTGTTTTCCCCGTCCTCAGATAAGACAATGACAATCCAGTATTTTATTGTCTTTGACAGAAACTGGGCTACCCTGGAACTATAGGAGTAAACAAAGGTGTTTGCCTTCTTCATAGAATTTCAAAGCTTTGGGTAAATAAGGCCATTGTATTTGAGTCTCTGGGAGTATAATTTATGTGTGCCCCATCTTCATGCTATTAGAAGAGAAAGCAGACAGTGGGTGATTTATGCAATATATAGATTAGATATATGATATGTCTTTGTGGCTTTTCCATGCGAGTACAAATTCCACTGTAATTATTCATACCACGCTCTAATACGCAGGACCGCGGGAGCGACCATACGCAAATTGCGAATATGTGCACGCACGGCCGAACAAGTACGCACACGGAGGCCATCTATGTGGTGTTTGTACGTAATGTGTGTACAGTAATATTTTCTGACTTCGACAAATTCTTACTTCACCTGACGTGCGGCTAAGAATTATGATGCATAAAAGTTCAGTGCTGCAAAACTTTTGGCTTTTCTGCAACAGGGCCTGGACTTAGGCCTTTGTCTGGCCTCCCTCAAGGTTCATATTTCAGCCTGGTCTGTATGGTTTCAGAGAAAAATTGCGACTTTGCCTGAAGTTCATACTTTCACTCAGGGTGTTTTACGGATTCAACATCCCTATGTTCCTCCTGTGGCTCCTTTGGATTTGTCGGTTGTTCTGGATGCCCTACAAGGGTCTCCGTTTGAACCTCTTGAGTCTGTGGACCTTAAATGGCTTACACTTAAGGTTTTATTTTTGCAGTCTATTGCCTCTGCTAGAAGGGTTTCAGACTTGAGTGCCTTATCCTGTTGGTCACTGATAATGCCGATTTATCTTCAGGAATGAAAGCTATACCTTAAATACACTTTACCATGGAGCCGCTGCGGCCGCTATACTTAATACACACTCCACGTACTTGTACGCTATTAGCGTACAAAGTCCCGTGCTGTGTACGGACTTTGCATGCAAACGCCGTGCTGACGGTACAAAGTACTCACAGCGCGTACACACCCAGAGATACACTGTAAACCCTTAACAGCTATGCAATGCAATGATAATACACTTTAAACCTTAGCAGGGCAATGAAGACACGACACCAGATTGTAATTAAACCGCTGGGTTCCGACACCACAGCGTATTACTGCTGAAAGGGGGTTACAATACAAACAATACATTACAATATAACAGAGTAAATGGCTACAGTCAATGTTACATACGTGAGTGGATTCGCCACGCTACCCAGTCTAGTCCTCCGTCTTCTGATAGATAACGTTGTGAGTCTTGTGTCTGACCAGGCCTGCAGCAGGCTCTCTTTATACAATTCATCCAAAACTTAACACAATGGATACTGTAATCTTTGTCCATTGAACACAGGGATGGTCATTTACAGTACAGGAGAGGTCATAGGTCGGTTTGAATAGGTGGGCGATGTCTGTTCCAACTGCTCTTGTGGGTGGTCTCCTCTGGATTCCCGCCGCATACATAATGTACAGTAAATACAGTTTATATCTATATGCTGCTCCTGCACATAACTATCCGCAGGAACATGCGATCTTCCTCAAACCAACACCGGAATGTTACCCTTAAAATACCCTACAGCTGGATACCAAACACCACCTTATAACCTTGTTCTGTCCCCTCCTATTCTGTAAAGGTGAATCCCTTTGTTCTGTTACCATTTAAACTGCTGTTACTTTCTGATGTGGTGCAGGGAGACTGTGTGTACATTGTGCACTATTTGGATTAAATATGTAATGTGTTTTGATAGCCTTCCATGCGTTCACAAACTCTACCGTAAATACTCATACCACGCGCTAATGCGCAGGACCGCGGGAGCGACCATACGCAAATTGCGGATATGCGCACGCACAGCAGAACAAGTACACGCGCGGAGGCCATCTGTGTATAGTTTGTACGTATTGTGTGTACTGCAATATTTTTAGACTTTGACAGTCACCCTTTCTGATTTTTCACCGTGACCGTGCGGTACTTAGAACTCGCCCTGGTTATTTGCCTAAGGTGGTGTTGTCTTTTCATCTTAACCAAGAGATTGTGGTTCCGGCCTTTATCTCTCGTGGTTTGTCCTCCAAAGAACGGTCTTTGGATGTGGTACAGGCTCTCCGTATGTATGTGAAGAGAACCGCCTCTCTTAAGAGATCGGATTCTCTCTTTGTCCTTTTTGGTCACAAACGTGGCTGGCCTGCACATAAGCAGACCTTGGCCAGATGGTTTAGAATGGTGATTGCACAAGCTTATGTACAGGCTGGACTTCCAGCTCCTGCTACTGTCATGGCCCATTCTACTCAGTCTGTTGAACCTTCTTGGGCGGCCCGCCGTGGTGCGTCCCTAGAACAATTGTGCAAGGCGGCTACGTGGTCCTCAGTGAGCACGTTCATCAGGTTCTATGCCTTTGATACTTCCTCCTCCCAGGATGCTTTGTTTGGACGCCGGGTTCTTGTGCCCACTGCAGTGCGTCCGCTCCCATGAGGAACTGCTTTAGGACATCCCCGATGTTATTCCTATGGAATACTAGTGTACCCCGCTGCAGAAAAGGAGATTTATGGTAAGACTTACCATTGTTAAATCTCTTTCTGCGAGGTACACTGGATTCCACAGGGAGCCCACCCTGACGCACTTGTCTTCTTTGGGTTTGTATGGCATTAGCCGCTGGTACCTTCTCCTGTCATGTGAATGTGGTTATGGGGGTAATTCCAAATTGATCGCAGCAGGATTTTTGATAGCAATTGGGCAAAACCATGTGCACTGCAGGGGAGGCAGATATAACATGTGCAGAAAGAGTTAGATTTGGGTGGGTTATTTTATTTCTGTGCAGGGTAAATACTGGCTGCTTTATTTGTACACTGCAAATTAGATTGCAGATTGAACACACCCCACCCAAATCTAACTCTCTCTGCACATGTTATATCTGCCCCCCCTGCAGTGCATATGGTTTTTGCCCAATTGCTAACAAAAATCCTGCTGCGATCAACTTGGAATTACCCCCTATATGTGGCTACTAACTACTGTCGTCTTTTACCTGCTACTGCATTGGACTGGTCAACAAAACTGAGCTCCAGTGGCTGGGGGCAGGGATATAGAGGAGGCGGTGAAGTGCATCTTGGGAACAGTCAAAGCTTTAGCCTGTTGGTGCCTCGTTTCAAGATCCAACTCTACACCCCGATGATATTCCCTGTGGAATCTAGTGTACCTCGCAGAAGGAGATTTAACAATGGTAAGTCTTACCATAAATCTCCTTTTCTGAGTAGTGACAACACTCCGAATCAAAATATAATAAAAAATCTCAATCATGGCTTTTTTTGGGCCGGAACGCCGTTCCTGAAGGTATTTTCAAAAATGACTTCTTCAGGAACAATCACTTCGGGATGTCTTCAACCTGCCCTGCTGTCGCTGCTGCTGACCCTTCCTGTGTCTGAGGGGAGAAGAGCGCAGCGTGCATAACTCCTGTCCATCACTGTGTCCCTGTCTCAAGCGGCCATTTAAAATGTAGCTGAGCCATATGCCAATCAGAGGTTGCGGGCTGGCTCTTGATTGGCTCACAAGCCAACACCATATTTCAAATGGCCGCCAGAGACGGGACACAGTGAGGGTCAGGAGAGGCGCGCACGGCACTCTCCTTTCCTCAGACATGGGAAGTGTCGGGGGTGAGCACCAGTGGGAACATTGTGTAACTGGCACTGCTGGGGGGTATTGTGTATCTGGCACTACTGGGGCCTTGGGGACATTTCTGGCACTGCTGGGGGGCATTGTGTAACTGGGACTAAAGGGGGCTTTGTGTATCTGGCACTCCTGTGGATATTATGTGCATATATGGCACTGCTGAGGGCACTGTGTTTATGTGGCACTGCTGGGGGCCCTATGTGAATATATGGCACTGCTGGGGGCACTATGTGAATATATGGCACTGCTGGGGGCACTATGTGGATATATGGCGCTGCTGGGGTCACTGTGGATATATGGAGCTGCTGGGGGCTCTGTATATATGGTGCTGCTGGGGGCACTGTGTATATATGGCGCTGCTGGTGGCACTGTATATATGGCGCTGCTGGGGGCACTAGGTGTATATATGGCACTGCTGGGGCACTAGGTGTATATATGGCACTGCTGGGGCACTAGGTGTATATATGGCGCTGCTGGGGGCACTATGGCCCTCATTCCGAGTTGTTCGCTCGCAAGGCGATTTTAGCAGAGTTACACACGCTAAGCCGCCGCCTACTGGGAGTGAATCTTAGCTTCTTAAAATTGCGAACGATGTATTCGCAATATTGCGATTACAAACTACTTAGCAGTTTCAGAGTAGCTTCAGACTTACTCGGCATCTGCGATCAGTTCAGTGCTTGTCGTTCCTGGTTTGACGTCACAAACACACCCAGCGTTCGCCCAGACACTCCCCCGTTTCTCCAGCCACTCCTGCGTTTTTTCCGGAAACGGTAGCGTTTTTATCCACACGCCCATAAAACGCCGTGTTTCCGCCCAGTAACACCCATTTCCAGTCAATCACATTACGATCGCCGGAGCGAAGAAAAAGCCGTGAGTAAAAAAACTATCTTCATAGCAAAAATACTTGGCGCAGTCGCAGTGCGAACATTGCGCATGCGTACTAAGCAGAAAAACGCGATGCGAAGAAAATTACCGAGCGAACGACTCGGAATGACCCCCTATGTGTATTTACGGCACTGTTGGGAGCACTGTGTGTATATACAGCACTTTTGGGGGCTCTGTGTATATATGGCACTGCTAGGGGCCCAGCTCACAGTTCCTGAACCTATTTTCCTACAAAAATATCACTGACCTCAATACTCCTCAAATGTGAAATAATTAGCACTAATTTTATTTTATTGAAGTACTCGGAGTACAGACTGGAAAAAGAAACCTCTGGAATGTATATAGTGTGAATTTCCTTTTGTAACACTGTGACACTCTTCCAGCCTGAAGCAGCAGCTCCATGGATCCTGGCATTCGGCCAGCCCGCAGCAGGAGCATGGCACTCGACCCCCCCAACAGCGGGTAAGTGGACGGAGAAACTGATATAGGATCATCGCCTGACCCACCTGGTAACATCTGGTAAGGGAACATATGAATGGAGCACCAGCAACTCACACCCACTAGCAGGACATAACTTTATCACCAAGGCAAGCGCAGCACCATTCCTGCATTACCCGGAGTGAGGGCATAAACCACCACAGCAACAGTTGTACTGTGATAGTTGGTGCAACCCTTGTTGCCTAGTCATTTGAATGCACTACTTGAGCGATCGGCCTCCACATTAGAGGCATTCTTCTGACCATTAGATACAAAACAGTATGTGTGTTTTACCCTGACTGCACATTTCGGCAGATGAATCATATTAAACATGCGTTTTTAACTATTTATTGTAACGATTCAGTCCTTGCCCCCACCCCCTCCCTGTTCTCTATCCCCCCGTTATCTTTCTTTTATAACCTATTCTCTTTTATTTTTAAGTGGTTCTGTGCGCCAACAGTATATCTGTTTTGTTTATTACTGAGAACGAGTCTTTTTGACCATATCTCACTAGAAGAGGTACTAGTGCGTACTTTGGCAGCAACCCATTTCCATTTTGCTTTTTGAGTTTGCACAGATAGTAAATACTCCACTCTTCCCAAGCTGAAAACAAAGTACACTAAGCCCAATTCAGCATGGGTTGTGGTGGTACGAAAAGTCGCACAAATACAACCCTTTACACTGACATGTAGGGGGACGCCAAGCACAGGGCAAGTATGCCCCACATGCCGGGTTCTCCCCCCAGCTAACATGCGAGCGCTTCAAAGGGTAGCCCCCTGCACGTAGGCAGGCGGAGGTCAGTCATCTTTTGGGTCACATCTGCTATGTGTGACATTACGCAGCTGCTGCAGCTCACCCCACAAACGGTCCGCACACACCTGTGTTGTCCGGACCACGTCCCCCCCAAACTGCGTCGATATTCACAAAGTGTGGCGTTGTCATCCCGTCACCGATGTCCAACATGACTTAGACTCCGATCGCAGTTTGTCCTCGTGCATGTGCAGAAGTACTAAAATTGGGCCTAATTCAGACCTGATCGCTAGCAAACGATTTTTGCACTGCTGCGATCAGATATTCGTCGCCCGCAGGGGAGTGTATTTAAGTGTGCGAACACATGTGTAGTAGAGCTGTACAAACAGATTTTATGCAGTCTCTGCGCAGCCCAGGACTTACTCAGCCGCTGTGATCATATCAGCCTGTCCAGGACTGGAATTGAACCCTCCCTGCAAACACATGGACACCCCTGCGTTTTTCCAGACACTCCCTGAAAACGGTCATTTGACACCCACAAACGCCTTCTTCCTGTCAATCTCCTTGCGATTGCCCATGCGAACGGATGCGTCGCACAAACCCATCGCTGAGCGGCGATCCGCTTTGTACCCGTGTAATGCGCCTGCGCATTGCGGTGCATGCGCAGTTTGTACCTAATCACCCGCTGTGCAAAAATGCACAGCAGCGATCAGGTCTGAATTACCCCCATTGCCAAATAGTGATATTAGCACTTTTGCAACTCATGCCTAATTGCCCCCAGAAGCCGCTTTGTTCCCCTTCATCTACGGTTTCTCCACACAATTTGCTAGGGGATAATTCAGCTAGGGTTGGCCATAGACGGTTCATGTTTAAAAAGCGTGAGGCTGCTACTGATTGCTTTGTGCCAATTTATTTCTAATACAATCTCTGCATTGCCAGTGTTCCTTTGCACTTGTACTAACTACCACTCCCCTTTGAGGTGTATGCCGTCAATGGTTTCCCCCTATGGTAGTTGTTGGAGAACACTGATGGTCACTTCCAAATTCAGCCCTGAATGAAACACTTCAGGCTGATTTACTTATTTTGTACATGAATAAAGTTAGACAATGGTCTTACTTTAAGATTCTAATCTGCCGCCAGGGGGTTTCCCCATTCCACTCACTGCTCTGGGGTGTTATGCCCCCACAAATCTAAATTCTGCTCTAGGTGCATGCCAAGCCAGACCCTGGGGTAGCAGTATTTTGCTGTTACTATTGAACCCATCAGGGCTCCAGTGTGACTTTTGCCGCCTGGGATAACCAGGAAGCAACGTTTCCTCCTGGATTTGAATCCAAGAGGCAGTATTAGAAGCCTTGCTGCAGCAGCTCCAGTGGACCCTCAGCCACTACATTACTCACAACTCTGGACCACCTAAGGGTACTCCTGATTCCTCCCACAATCCAAAAATATACTGGTAGGGTTAATTGGCTCCAAACAAAATGAACACTTGTGTGAATGTGTCCGCGTGTACATGTGATAGGGAATATAGACTGTAAACTCTACTGGGGCAGGGACTTATGTGAATGGCCAAATATTTTCTGTAAAGCGCTGCAGAATATGTGTGCACTTTATAAATAACTGATAATAAATAATATTAAATATATAAATAAAATGTCTCTACAATTGTGTTTGCCCTCAGCTTTGAGCGTGTGGTTGTCTGCAGTTGCTCATTGGAACTAATTTTACAAAGACAGTAGTGCCATATACGTTTTATATTGTATACATTGATCACAAAATTTCTGTGCAAATAATATTTGCATTTTTCCTTCAGGGATTTAAACAAACATGTATGTATGTATGTAAGCCGCACTGACACTGTCAGATGAATTGCAGGTGCCTGGTTAATAACCGTTGATATACAAATTCATATCCATCCCACAACATCGCAGTTAACAGTATAGATAGAACCAGCACACTGCCAAATATTCAAAAAGGTTTTTACTCCATTGAACAAATTGCAAGGCTCAGCTTATACTCGTCATAAAGATGCAGGACAAAACACTGGTGACTTCCCAAACAGCCATTTTCGGTGCTAATCCGTCTTCAGGGGAACAGCCAACTTAAGTGCCAAAGTGCCTTATGTGAAAGTGCCTGCATCGCGGCTCTGTCGCTACTGCAATACATCCTCAAGTGCCTTTATGTAATGAATGTGGGAGGTGGAACACAGAATGACAACCTGTGTTCCGGCTGAAAGTTAATAATGTTTTGGTGGTGTTATGCTGAACTTTAGGATCAATTCTTTAAATAATATAAATACTATACAGTATATGATCCAATTTTCTGTGAATCCTCCTATTTAGGACGAAGTAATCTACGAAACATGTTGATGCTGTGCTTGCCAGACGCTTGATCTTCTCCACTCGCACTTCACAGGCTCCCTGAGTTCGTGACGCGGTGTCCTGACTGGTACGGTCTGGAAAATATTCAGCCGGCGCGGTGTAAGGTCCCGGGTCCATGTGTCAGTGGTATTCAGTTTTGCCATTGTGGAATGTATTATACCATCTGCTAACCTGCCCATGGTGTGGGTTGTTCAGGGTACGAGTCCTGTAGAATTACTTGATGTTTTTATTTCATTTTTGTGTTTAAATAAAAATTGATCTGCACTATGAGCGCACTCTCTATTCTGTGTATATATATATATATATATCCTATATAATTGTCCAGATCTGTGATTGTGTGTATAACGCTGGGCGTGGCTAGGAGCTCTCATTGGGTTAGCAGCAGGTCTATCACACCCAGTCCACAGCTGATTGGGCGAGAAACACCCTCCCACACAGGTTACATACAATGAGAGGCTCTGCCCTTTGGCTGCTGTGTGTTCCCAGAGCAGGATTAACATTGGGGCAGATGGAGCTGCAGCTCCAAGTCCACAACCCAAAATTGGCCCACTGCATCTGCAGCAACATACCCTCCAACAATTTACACATAAAAATCGGTACAAATTCGAAAAGGGGGCGTGGCCTCGGGTACAGTGATGTGGCCACGCCCCTTTTCCTATACTTTCGATGGAAGTTTGGAGAGCCAAAAATCAGTACAGACCATAAAAAAAAGATACTGTACCTGCCAAAAAGGTGCAGCTGGAGGGTATGCCACTGCATCTGCAGCAAGTCTCTGCACTGTAGATAGGGGGAAAAAATCCTTTTACTGTAGCGTCCTATGGGGGTCATTCTGACCTGCTTGCTCGCTGCAGTTCATCGCAGCGTAGCAATCAGGTCAGAACTGCGCATGTGCGGCACCACAGTACGCCGGCGCATGGTTGACAGCCGTCGGCTGTCATTGCCTAGCGATCGCCTCTGCCTGATTGACAGGCAGAGGCGGTCGCATGGTGGGAGGGGGGGCGCAGTGGCGTTTGGCCGCCGTTTTGTGGGCACAGTCTGGCCAATGCAGCCGCTGTGACCCGGGCACCAACAAGTAACTCAGGAGCTGCGCTGGCTGGGAGTTACTCTTCAAGTACAAATGCATCACCGCTGTGCGATGCTTTTGTACTTGTGCGGGGAAGAAGGCCGGCCTGACATGCGGGGTGGACTTGCCCTGTGCTGGGCGTTCCCACGCATGTCAGTGATTGTAGCTGTGCTAAATTTAGCACAGCTACAATCAGGTCGGAATGACCCCCTATGTCCTGCTGCCAGTCCGCCTGCCCCCTCCGGCATCAACAATCCCCACTCCCTAGCCGCAGCGCAGGTGGAACAAAAGCTGCTGCAGCCACCGGCATAGATGTGTATGAAAGCGGCTCAGCTGAAGGCTTTTATAGCCCTCCCAGCGCCGCATACTCTCTGAGCCCCTGAGACTCCTCTGCGCGTGATGTCACAGAAGGGCCTCCCCGCCACAGCCGCGCCCAGATCCCCAGAGGCCCTGACTCCGCAACACAGCACCTGGGATGCCGGCCTGGAAGCTCCGAGATGCCTAATGTAACGGATAGAGTGGGTGATATCACGGAGGGTAATGTCTGGACGCTGAATCAATGTAAAAGGTGACAGTGCTGTGCAGTGCAGTGGGTGTGCAGTGTCACTGACACTGCACAGCACTATCACCTTTTACATTGATTTAGCCAGTCAGTCAGTTCTGCCAGCCAGTCACTATTGTTAGCGCCAGTGTCCCAACGCACCGCATTACAGGGAAGTAGACGCACTCAATAAACTACAGCTCCCAGCAGCCCTTAGCGCCAAAGCATTCCGGCGCTAAGGGCTACTGGGAGCTGTAGTTTATTGAGTGCATCTTCTTCCCTGTAATGCGGCATGTTGGGACACCGACGCTAACAATAGTGACTGGCTGCTGTGCGAGTCTCTAGGAGAGCCACTGCCAAAGGGAGGACAGCAGCCTAACTGCTTCCAGGAGGAGAAGCATTACCTGCCCCTCCCCCACTCGCAGTACCTCCGGGCCCCATCCGCGGCACCCTCACCCCCCCTCCACCACCCATGGTGGCTCCAGACCCCCTCCCCCACCAGCAGCACCCCCCGCAGCCGCCCCTTCCCCACCTGTGGTGGCTCTGGACCCGCAGCACCAGCCCCTCCCCCACCAGTGCCATCCCCGCAAGCACCCCTCCCCCATCTGTGTGTTCCCTGCACCCGCCACTCCCCCAACTACAGCACCTTTTAGGTGATTCATCAGGCCCTGCATGCGGTGTTCACGCCATTGCAAGGGGCTACGACCCCTTAACCATCGCATGCCCTTTGTCTGTGCAATATTTAACCACTCACACAATTATAATTGGAGGTAATCCATATCAGGGGTTAAAGTGAGCCGGAACGGGGCGGAACTGCGTTCCGTCAGTTCCATTTGGAGACGGAACGCAGTTCCGCTTCCTCCGGCTCACCTAACCTATGTGTCCCCGGCGCCGCACAGGGAGATGACAGGCGCCCGCTGAGATTGTGTTACCAGCGGTCGCCCGTCTCTCCTCGCCGGAGGCAGGAGCTCAGTACTGAGCTCTGGCTTCCGGCGCTGTCACTGTGCGGCGTGCGCTATGGGAGAGACATCAGTCATGATATCTCTCTCATAGTGCTGAGGAGAGGACGCCAAGAGAGGAGGACTGCAGCGGTCTGGGGCCCTCATTCAGAGTTGTTCGCTCGCAAGCTGCTTTTAGCAGCATTGCACACGCTAAGCCGCCGCCTACTGGGAGTGAATCTAAGCTTATCAAAATTGCGAACGAAAGATTCGCAATATTGCGAAAAGACTTCTCTGTGCAGTTTCTGAGTAGCTCGAGACTTACTCTTCCAGTGCGATCAGTTCAGTGCTTGTTCAGCGTTCGCCCAGACACTCCTCCGTTTCTCCAGCCACTCCCGCGTTTTTTCACACACTCCCATAAAACGGCCAGTTTCCGCCTAGAAACACCCACTTCCTGTCAATCACACTCCGATCTCCAGAACGAAGAAAAAAACCTCGTAATGCCGTGAGTAAAATACCAATCTTCATAGCAAATTTACTTGGCGCAGTCACAGTGCGAATATTGCGCATGCGCAATTAGCGGAAAATCGCTGCGATGCAAAGAAAATTACCGAGCTAACAACTCGGAATGACCACCTGGAAGCGGGAGCGAGGCTCGGTGAGTATGGTGTGGTTTTTTCTTCCTTAGTGCAGCGGGGGCATCTACTGGGGGCAAACTACGGGGGGACATTACTACTGGGGGGCATCAACAAGGGGCATTACTACTGGGGGGGCATTACTACTGGGGGCATTATTACTGGGGGGCATCTACTGGTGG
Organism: Pseudophryne corroboree; assembly: GCF_028390025.1. Lineage (NCBI taxonomy): Eukaryota > Metazoa > Chordata > Amphibia > Anura > Myobatrachidae > Pseudophryne > Pseudophryne corroboree. Next base: position 638,736,111 of record NC_086449.1, read on the forward strand.
CATTACTACTGGGGGGTCATCTATTGGAGGCAAACTCCTGGGGGGCATTACTACTGGGGGCAAACTACTGGTGGACATTATTACTGGGGGGCATCTACTGGGGGCAAACTATTGGGGGACAACTACAAGGGGGCAAACTACTGGGGGTAAGCTACAAGGGGGCGTGTAACTACAGGGGCATTACTACTTGGGCCTAAACTACAGGGGGGCTAAACTACTGGGGGCATAACTACAGGGGCCAAACTACTGAGGGCATTACCACTGGGGGTAAACTATAAGGGGGGCATAACTACAGGAGCTAAACTACAAGCAGGCAAACTACAGGGGGGCATTACCACTGGGAGGCTAAACTAAAGGGGGGGTAAACTACTGGGGTCATAACTGCAGGGGCATTACCACTGGGGGCATAATTACTAGGGTGCTAAACGACTGGGGGCATTACTACAGGCAACATTACTACTGGGGGCAATACTACACACGGGCATTACCATTAAGGGCATTACTGCTGGGGGCCCTACTAATGAGGGCATTGTAAAGGGGGCACTTCATAAGGGGCATCACTCCTGGGGACATAAGGGGCACTACTATTGCGGGCATTGCATAAGGAGCACCACTACTATGGGGTCTATATAAGGGGCACTACCACTGTGGACACTACCAGTACAGTGGACAGTGCATAAGGAGCGTTACTACTGTGGGCACTGTATAAGAAGCGCTACTGCTGTGGGCATTATGTGTATTACGGGGTGCTACTGCTGTGGGCATTATGTGTATTACGGGGTGCTACTGCTGTGGGCATTATTACTATTGTGTGACCACACCCAATTCTTTTGGAGACCACGCCCCTTTTTGCCTTTATTTTTACCTTTATTACTTGGGCACCGTGGGGAGGGGGGTGAGTTCCACCACCTCTCTAGGACCACTTTAAGCACTGCTCCATATAATACAAATATTGCACGCCACAAGGGTATGCAAGGGTTAAGGGGGCATAGCTCCTTACGACGGTGTGAAGAGCGCCCGTAGGGCGCAATGAATCACCTAGTGTGTGTGTGTGTGTGTGTGTATATATATATATATATATATATATATATATATATATATATATATAGACAGAGGCAGAACTCTGGGAGGCAACGGAGTCATCTGCCGCCGGGCTCCTGCTCTGAAGGGGGCACCTCTACTCCTATTCTGTGACACCATTAAATTAAGTTGATAGCTGCTACTCTCTTATCAGTAGCCAATTGCCTCACTGGTCCCTGTACCTTACAAATCACACCCTTTTTATTATACTTTAGATACACATTTTACAAGTGTCATACCCGGGATTAGAAACCATGACCTATTACCCTGGAAGCAGACACCTTACTGATGAAGCTATTTGCTCCTGTATAGGAAATATGAGAATTCTAACTACATGAAGTTACTTCTCTGACAATTACGCGTAACTTCATATTGTTAGAATTCACAGGCTTCCTATACAGGAGCAAATAACTCCATTAGTAAAGTGCCTGCTGTCAGTGTAACAGGTCATGGGTTCTAATCCTGGGTATGACTGCTAAGAAATGTGTGATTTAAAATAAAAGACAATGAAATGTATATGTACAGTATATTTTTTTTTTTTCAGAACACTACACACACACACACACACACACACACACACACACACACACACACACATCTAAATATAGGGGGGGGCACCAATATTTATCTCGCCTCCGGGCTACTGGGACGAACTTACGCCACTGTATATAGATATATAATATCCCTTTGCGCTCGGCACTCCAGATTTAGAATGTAGTATACATCATGCCGGGTGCTCTCCTTCTATGTGAATGATAGATCAAGGTTATAGACGGCACTCACGGACTTAGACTCGGAGTCTCCGACTCTTTGTTGAAACTAAGTCCGTGAGTGCCACCTGCAACCTTGATTTATATATATATATATATAAGTATATAAAAGATAAAACACTATGCGCTTAAATTCTACCAACCAACACCTGCTGTGTGCTGGAAAAAAGAACACAGTTCTTAAGGTCCGTACACATTAGAAGACGTCGCTCTGTGAGCGATGTCATCTAATGTTTCCCCTCCCGGGGCGGCCGACTGTACACACTGAGCGATATGAACGCTCATATCGCTCAGTGACGTCACGCCTCCGGCAGCCCTGTATGCAGGTAGTGGGTGACAGTCCAGATCCTGCATGCATGCACTGGCGACAGCGACGATCGTTGCCGACCCGCGGGGCCGCGCATCGGTCTTCGCTGGTGGCATACACACTTGCTGATAAAATGAGCGTCGTCGCTCAGGGAGGGGGAAATGAGCGACGTCGCTCATTTAATTGGCAAGTGTGTATGGGCTTTTAGACTCCACAGACAGTCTTTTGTCAAAAATTGAATCCAACATGAAGAATCTTATTATGATCCGCTGCTCCTCTTTTATCGCTGAACCCACCAGGATTATGGATCTGTGCAGAAAAATGAACAAGAGGGCGCTCTATCGTGCATGAAAACGTCTTTTTTTTTTTTTTATAACAGTAGTTTTCAAAACCAGTTAAGTACATTGCTAGTACCTAATAAAATCGCTCTGTGGGCTTTAAAACCACATGGTATCAATGTAAAAACATCGTTAAGATTTGCATCCTGTAGCCGCTGGGATCCTTGACCGCATACCGCTCGTCAGTAGCCGGCAGCAAGCCGGGACCAGGAGCTGCAGGATACGGAGAGGACGGAACACCGGGTGAAGATCGCGTCAGCACACCACGCCCCGACCTATTTAGTCAGAGACTTCGTCAGGAGGCACTCCTGACGAAGTCTCTGACGAAACCGGTTGGGGCGTGACGAAACCGGTCTTCACCCGGTGTTCCATCTTCCTGTGGCTCCTGGTCCCGGCTTGCTGCAGTCGTGATTCCGGCATCTGTATCCTGACTGCCCGCATCCCAACTGTTGGCAACTTAATTGCACCCTATATATCCTTCTGAAATCTGTTTTTTTACAAGAAAGTTTTTGGTCATAATAAGGTGCAGTCTGAGCATATCTTCCTCTTCTTGGTGTAGTGGTGCCAGATATAATAATTCTTATGTGTGGCATGAATGCTATGTGTACTGAACCTGTTGTGCTAAACTTAATGTGTTACAGTTGTTCCATGAATTGCTGGGTTGCAATGATTGGGAGTCCTTTGTATTTGGTTGGGGTTTGACGTAGTCACTTGTGCGTGTTCATGTCTGTACATAGGGAAGCCACACGGCCAAGGTTAGCAGTGTTTAATATGTATATATTTTTACTTCCTTGTATTTTTTCTTGATTTTTACCCTTAGAATATTTGTAGTGGTGTGTGTGTATAGTACAGGGAATAATAGTAGCGTGTGTAGAGATGTGCCCTGTATCACAGGGCACATCAGAGCAGGGGCGTAGTGCAGGGGATCTGCGTCCCCTGCAAGGTGCGGCGGTGGCCGTCGCTGGGGCAGTGTGTCTGTCCCCAGCGCCGGTCAAGAAGAGGCAACGGTCAGCAGCGCGGTGTCATTTCAAGCTTGGCGCCAATCTGGCTGCCAATGAGAAGTGCCGGCCACATTAATTCAAATCCGGCGCCATCCGCGAGCCAATCACGGCTCGCAGGGCGCCGGCTAATCGGAAGAGGGCACGGTGACCCAATCGGCGCTCGCCGCGTCATAGGCCCCACCCCCGGCATCTGCCGTCAGGCGCCGGGCGGGAGCCGAAGAAGAAGACCGCGCGGAGGAGTGCGGAAGACACCGCCGGGAGGAGAAGACGACGGGAGGCCGCGGTGAAGAGCCGGGCGGCGCCAGAGAAGATGTCCAGCGGCGGCTGGACGCGGAGAGGCGACTGCGGCGCCGCTGGCCAGGACGGGCCAGCGGCAGAAGAGTGAAGAGGAGCGCCGGAGAAGCCACCAGGGGAGGAAAGCGAAAGAGCTAACGAAGCTCCCCCTGGTGCCTCTCCCAACAGACAGGTAGGCCCTCGGTGAGGCCCTTCCCCCCCCCCCCGCCTTCTTGCCTCCCTAGACCACCAGGGTGTTTGGGCATTAGGCCCATGGGCACAGTCAGGCCACAGGACTTTGGCGCTGCAGGCGGGCATTAGGCCCGAGGGGCAATTTCAGGCAATAGGCCTGTGGGGCAATAGAGGGCATTAGGCCCTAGTTCATTAGCGGCCGTCAGGTATATAAGGCGACCCTGGGCATTAGGCCCGTGGGTGATGTCAGGCCTCTGGCCTGTGTGTGATTAGGGGTGCTAGGCCAGTAAATAAGTGGTCCCCCAAGGTGAATAAAGGTGGCACTAGGCCCAGGCCACCTCGAGGTGTATAGGTAGGCTGGCCCGCTTGGCCTGAGTCCCATATAAGAAAGTGTACAGGAGGTGGGTAGGCTGTATGGCGCCCACCCCCCCAGCGGCAGGTAGGGATTTAAAGGAACAGCACCGTTTAATCTTGTTCTCTGATATTGTTATGCGTGTTGTTACCGTGCAGGGCAAAGTGTTTGTTTTAAAGTTTGTGCATAGTTTGTGTTGCACCACCCACACAAGCTAGTTTGAGGGCTCTGTTCATTTAGCTAGTGTAGCAGACGCATACTAGGGTAGTTCTTGGCCCTGCACGGCTGTTTTCTCTTTACCTCCTTACAGGGCCCTGTAAATGGAGAAGATTGGAGTGCTAGACTTGTGACGGTGAGTAACATCTGTCAGTGCAAGGTTGAATTTACACTTGGTGTGAGAATACCGATAGGGGAAATTCGGGCTCTGAGGCCGTGCGCCCAGGATGACCTTCACCTAGCCCGAAAGCTCTTTTTCTGTTTCGGAGGGCGTTTCGATCCACAGTTAGGAGGAACGGCACTCGGCAATCTCCTTCCTCCTAGGTTATCGTGTCCGGGTCCAACTGAAGATTTCCAGGTCCGTTGAAGGTTCCGGTACCTGAAGGTGAGAGAGTACGGCGCCTGGTGAGTAGTGAGTCTACACCTGCACGGCAGCAGGCACTACACCGCACCGCCACCCTCTTACATTTGGTGTAGTCGGCAGGATCACGGACCGCGGACACTATGTGGAACATCCCCAAGAAGACCCCCCTGTGGACAGCTCCAGAGCAGACCCAGCCCCGGATGTGTGCGGACCAGAGCGACTAGGTGACGGTGACTGGGGCAGACCTCCTAAAGATGGTGCAGCGGTCGGTCCAGCGAGGAAAGGAAGAGCGCCGGGAAAAGGGGCGCAAGAAGGCCGCTGTGACGCCCTGCAAGAAATGTCGGCAAATGGGACACTTTGCCGACAAATGTACTTGGCGAGAGACATCCTCAAAGAAGGTGGTCCAGCAAGCGGACCGAAGACATTGTCAGAAGGGCCAAGCGAAGAAGGAGTCCTGGTGTTTGCTCTGCGGAAACTACGGGCATGAGCATAACAGTTGTCCCTGGGACGAAGAGTGGAGTCAAGACGAGGTTGATTTCCGGTGTGAAAGCTGTGGAGATCCCCAACATCGGCTCCTGTAGTGTCCATGGACTGAGGACAGGACAGACTACGAGGCCACGGTGAAGCAGCTGACGGAGTCTCGTCGGCAACCTTGGAACCGGGTGGGCTGCAGAGCATGTGTGTGCGCTCTGTGAGGCTAGGGGACATGAGCTTCCCGATTGTCCGTGGCATGAAGACCGGATGATTGCGGATGGTCGTGTACAGAGATGGGAGGAAGAAACCAGAGAAATGGAGCGGAAGAGCCTGCTTGAAGTTAGTTCGCAGATGCCCATTTCATCTGAGCCGTAACCAACGTGTGAAGATCCCTCAGTGGAGGAGGTGGCCAAGGAACCCGTCTTGGAGAAGGTGGCAGTGACCCTCCCTTGTTGGAAGTGTCGGCGACCAGGACATTCGGCCAATGAGTATCCCTGGGAAGATAAAGCGGACCTACTCTGCCCAAAGAAAGCGACCCCAGTAAGGAAGGATCCTTTCCCGCATAAGGCGGAGGTGGATGACTGGGAGTAGAAGAAACCACGCTGCGTGGAAAAGCATGATGACCCAGTGACGGGGACATCCGGAATCTACCCGCATTGGAACTGTCCACGACTAGGACGTGTGGAGCAGGTGTGTCCTGGGTACCAAGAGATGCCAGCGGAAGAGAAGAAGTACGCTGAGGAAGTAGAGATGCCAGCGGAAGAGACGAAGTACGCTGAGGAAGAAAATAGTCCCCTAGTCCAGGTATCAGTGGAGGAGGACTCGGACTACTGTGAGATGTCCGCCATGTCTGACGACGAATCTCTCTAAGAACAGATGGAGGAAGACTCTGGCATCGGGAGTGCCGACGAGTGTGACTGGCAGGATCAGGTGCAGCCGTGCTCACAGTTGATTGCCCTCCGTGAAGAGGAGGAGATAGTCCTGGAGCAAGAATACCTGCCGGAAGTACCAAGTTGGACAGACAGGCGGGGAGAGGATTGTGATGCCGTAGGAGGACCTGTTACAGAGGAAGACATGGGACCTTTGGAGATGCCCCACGAGGAAACGCGACTGATGGTAGTTGTTGCCCGGGAGGAAATGGATGCCCCGGAGGATTCTACTGTTGGGTGGTGGTCGGTCCCACACCCTGAAGACAGTGATGATGACCCAGACGATATGGCAGGCCAAGAGTGGGTGACTGTTGTCCCCGTGGAAGAATATTTCCCCTTGTGGCCTAAAGTAAGTGGACATGATGAGTCGCCACTCACCCAGAAGATCCACCGATTGAGGTCAGGAGGTACGAAGAAGAGGAACCTGGAGCCGGCGGAGGAAGGATGTGGGGTCACAGTCTGTCTGGGCTGGGCCCTCGAACGCACCCTCGCCGGAAGGACCTTGGAATTCCCTGACCTGCGGATAATGGACTTCGTGAGGACCTTTGTAGGGACTACAAAGGAAAAAGGGGGGGAAATGTAGAGATGTGCCCTGTATCACAGGCCACATCTGCGTCCCCTGCAAGGTGCGGCAGTGGGCGGCACTGGGGTGGTGTGTCTGTCCCCAGCGCCGGTCAAGAAGCGGCAACGGGCAGCGGCCCGGCGGTTTCAAACTTGGCGTCAATCTGGCCACCAATGAGAAGCGCCTTCCGCATTAATTCAAATCTGGCGCCGTCCGTGAGCCAATCACGGCTCGCGGGGCGCCGGCCAATCGGAAGAGGGCGCGGCGAGCCAATCGGCGCTTGCCGCGTCATAGGCCCCGGCATCTGCCGTCAGACGCCGGACGGGAGCCGAAGAAGAAGACCGCACGGAAGACACCGCCGGGAGGAGAAGACGACGGGAGGCCGCGCCAAAGAGCGGTGAAGAGCCGGGCGGCACCAGAGAAGATGTCCAGCGGCGGCTGGACGCTGAGAGGCGACGGCGGCGCCGCTGGCCAGGACGGGCCAGCGGCAGAAGACTCAAGAGGAACGCCGGAGAGGCCACCAGGGGAGGAAAGCGAAAGAGCTAACAAAGCTCCCCCTGATGCCTCTCCCAACAGACAGGTAGGCCCTCGGTGAGGGCACCTGTCACCCTTCCCCCCCCCCCCGCCTTCTCGCCTCCCTAGACCACCAGGGTGTTCAGGCCTTAGGCCCGTGGGCACAGTCAGGCCACAGGACTGTGGCGCTGCAGGCGGGCGTTATGCCCGAGGGGCAATTGCAGGCAATAGGTCTGTGGGGCAATAGAGGGCATTAGGCCCTAGTTCATTAGCGGCCCTCAGGTATATAAGGTGACCCTGGGCACTAGGCCCAGGTTACCCAACGGGCCCCAGGTTAGGGGGGCGCTAGGCCCGTGGATGATGTCAGGCCTCTGGCCTGTGTGTGATTAGGGGTGCCTAGGTGACTTTATTCACCCCCTAGGTGAATAAAGGTGGCACTGGGCACTAGGCCCAGGCCACATCGAGGTGTATAGGTAGGCTGGCCCGCTTGGCCTGAGCGCCGTATAAGAAAGTGTACAGGAGGTGGGTAGGCTGTACGGCGCCCATCCCCCCAGCGGCAGGTAGGGATTTAAAGGAACAGCACCGTTTAATCTTGTACTCTGATATTGTTATGCGTGTTGTTACAGTGCAGGGCAAAGTGTTTGTTTTAAAGTTTGTGCATAGTTTGTGTTGCACCACCCATACAAGCTAGTTTGAGGGCTCTGTTTATGTAGCTAGTGTAGCGGACGCACACTAGGGTAGTTCTTGGCCCTGCACGGCTGTTTTCTCTTTACCTCCTTACAGGGACCTGTAAGTGGAGAAGATCGGAGTGCAAGACTTGTGACAGTGAGCAACATCTGTCCGTGTGTTCTTTTTGCGTGTGTTTGTCCCTATCTGTCACCCTTCCTTCAGGGCGAACAGTGAACCTTGCACGCAGATGCAAGGTTGAATTTACACCTGGTGCGAGAGTACCGATAGGTGAAATTCGGGCTCTGAGGCCGTGCGCCCAGGAAGACCTTCACCTAGCCCTTTTTCTGTTTCGGAGGGCGTTTCGGTCCACAGTTAGGAGGAACGGCACTCAGCAATCTCCTTCCTCCTAGGTCATCGTGTCCGGGTCCAACTGAAGATTTCCAGGTCCGTTGAATGTTCCGGTACCTGAAGGTGAGAGAGTGTGGCACCTGGTGAGTAGTAAGTCTACACCTGCATGGCAGCAGGCACTACACCGCACCGCCACCCTTTTACAGGTGCATACACTGTGTTTGGTATATGACTGATATTGTGATACTGAGATATGGGAGCGTGAAGGGTATATAGATGAAAGACACCCTGATCATGGACTGCACTGTAATATAGCCTGCCCATGCTTCGTTATTATCCATGACATGTCTGCACTAAAGTGGCGGTTAAAATTAGAGGTGGAATGAGGTAAATTAAGTTTGAAAAAAAAATTCAGGGAATTGGAGGGGAGGGCACCCCAAACCAGAATCCCGCTTAGTGCCCCTTGGGGTCTTAACCTGGCTCTGACCAATCTGCTCAAAGCTGTGCTGGCACCATTGTGGCCAGTAGGGCATTGTTTGTCTACAAGTTTTGGATTTGTCCCATCATCTGACCCTTTCATGAAGAGGTATTTCCCCTCATTTACACAGTCCCTAAGATTCTGTTCTTATCTCAGTATTGTCTCTGCTTCAGTGGTTACTCTTCAAGCACCTCTATGTTGCTTGTTGCCCCTCTATGTTGCTTTGTCATATCAGCTCTGACAATGTGAATTCCACTGTATTCACCTGGTGGGTCCTTTATGCCCCAGTCTGACACTGCTCCAAACCATGTCTTCTTCACTATTGATATTTTTCTCAATATATTGTAAATGGAGCCATAGAAGTTTGTAAACTTTTCAGCACATCTTTTTATATTGCATCTAATAAATCAATGTCTAGTTTGAAATGTCCTTTTAAGTATTTAAGTTTGCTCTAATCCTGCATCCCCTGTGTTATTACCAGACAATATTTATCTGTAATAGCCAATTAATAGTCAAGGTTTTAGGCATGAAAGGTCTAATTTTATCTTACATTTTTGTCTAATCAGTAGTCTGCATTTACTACTATTCTCAGTAGTGTAAAAGTCACAGTTCCCCTCTGGATGTGTACGTGCTATTCGGTTTGTCCTCCTGTGACTATTTTGACCTGAGAGAGAAATGAACAGCCAACAACATTTGGTAGACTTTATATCCAGCATTCCTGTATGGACACATACCTTCTCTCAGCCCCTTCATAGGAGACTAATTCCTAGACTAATTTATGCTTTGTCAATTACTTGATATTCTCAGTAGAAATAAAATCAAATTATTTTTTGTCCGTGTTATAGACAAAACAGTGCTCGTGGCTGCCAATCATAAATAATGTAGACAAAAAGAAGCACAAACCTGTGCACCATTACTGAACCTAAGCGTGACAGATAAACACAATTTACTTTAATATTTTTTGGTGAATTTCTCCATATGAAACTTTTTGCCTAAGAATGCCATGAAAAAATGCTGGAACTCAAAGGTGCCAAGATTCAATAAAGTTTGGGAACCACTGGTATACAGCATTCTCCGACTGTGACACCTAACCAACTCAAGTCACTGTCACATTTCAAACAATATCAGGCTATAAGTTGGAGACAGATGTCTGTAGATAACATCAGATTTAACATGAAAAGTGTACACTAATTTGTAGAAAAAAGGGGAACAAGGACTATCCATGGGTAGGGGGCACAGTGTTTATGCAGGCACCTTGGGGGGGTCTTTGAAAGATGAAAATGCATTGATAAATTCCTATAAATGCTAATTGGGGATTGCACTGGTAAGTCAAGGCAGGTACCAAAAGCCATTGTCCTGAGGGTTTACTGCTTTAGGTGGGATATAATAATTGAGAGAAAGCGCTCAGTAACCTAAATAACCTAACCTAAATAAATATGTGTAAAATATAAACGTTATTTCATTTATAAAAGCGCGGTACCTGTGAAAAAAGATATATTAATTATTAAAGAATGTTTACAATCTTTTGAGTGAATGTATAGAGGAGTAGCCAGCAACACTTCGTTTTAATTATCCTGGTTTGCCAGTAATGATCCTACCTTTCCCTGCACTTTCCGAGCCGCGATCTTCCTTTCTGTGCGGCGGCCGGCGTGGCTTGCGGCGCTCCGAGTCCCGCTGCGTCCAGCGGGCTGTGCGCTGATGTAATGTCTGTCACGGCTCCAGGTGCAGCTGTTATTAGCTGCTCGTGTTGCGGCCGGTGTTGTGGCCGTGCATTGGGCTTTCTCCTTCTTGGCAAAGGATTCTCCTAGGTGGGATGTTTATTGAAACCAAGCACCTGAAAAATCAGCAAATCTGTCTGATGTGTGTTATTTTAAGAGTAAAATCCATGAGACATATAGGCCGTAGTGAATGGCAGATGAAACTGGTTATCATTAATGTGCTCAAGAAAAAAACCATCACAGATCACCAATAGGAATTATTGGCTTCATCCTATGATGTGGAAAAACAAATTTCTTCTCCAAGGTTGGGGTTAAATATAATTAGTTTGTGTTAGGGAACTCCAGCACTATGTGAAACCCCTAGAGCCTGTGAGAGGGTCTCTGTTTCCATAAAGCTGTATGTGCTCACTGGTACTTGAGATGCCGCCTGGTCTTAAACTTCTAGCAGTAAGGGCTCAAACAATAGGCTGGAGACCACAGGGTAACTAGAATGTAGCAGCTGACAAGGCAAGAGTTAATTGCAGGCAGACTGGATAGAGGAATGATAACTGCAGACAGGTGTGACAAGATATAGTGACTGAAGATTGTAGGGCCGGATATGCACTGGTTACGGGAAATAACTGAAAGGATAAGTGTTTGTTGCAGGTGAACACACCCAAGCGATGGTTAACTGCTGGGAAACAAACCAGTGCTGGGTGTGTACTGTGATTGAAAGCAGAGTGCTGACAGCATGAACCTAGTTGCAGAGAGACTAGCTGAATGAATAGTGTGACTAGGCTACTGTGTGCAATAACAGACAGGATGCAAACTCAGTGGCTAAACTGTGACTGGAATACAGGTTCATATGTTCCAGAGATACTGTAGTTTGCTGCTTGTGACTACAGGCATGGCAGGAGTGAATGTACTCTGAACCAGAGCTGGCAAGATATAATCAGAGACTTGGCAGGAGGCTGGACTTAGATCAGGATCAGACACAAGAGTAACTGGAGGACCACGGCAAGACAATGATATGGAGCAGGAATGGACACAGGATAACAGGTACAGGCAGGATACAACAGGGCACAGGTGCAGGACTGGCAGGCACAGCACACAGAGTACTGAGGCAGAATACAGGAATGCAGGTACAAAAGGCAGGGAACCAGGACTCAGGAACAGACATACAGACTGGGAACTGTACAGCTACCGTGTGACAAGCTCACTAGGTGCAGGAAATATCATTGGGAACTGGCCAGAATCCCTAATGAAAGGGAGCCAGACCAATCACAAGAGATGTAAAACGAGTCAGGTAACGAGGCATTCCAAACAGGTGTGCTGCTGCACATAGCAGCCAGAGACCTAGTTGCTAGGAGAGAGTCGGAATACATACAGGAATGAGTCGCAGTTGCGACTTATAACACTTTGTAGGGGCATAACTATAGTGTATATAGGGGGGATGCCATTACTATGGGACCCAGATGCTTAGGGGGCCATCTCCCTTGCACCTAGCTCACATCCGTGCCAAATGGCACAGTAAGAACAGCTGACACTATATTTACTACAGAAAGGGGCAGTCTTCAAATGTCTCGCCACAATATTAGTTTATTCGATACAGTGAATGGTGTGCAGCAGATTCTGCACAACAGGAAGACCAATGTGGCTGGTTAACTATTTCCCAAACATGTCAGGATCTTATATCACATAATAGTGGAATATTGTGTGAAAATATCTGTATGCCCATATAACGCTTCCTTGATACTGTAGGAAGAGGGAGAATGAGTAAGGGCATTAGTGGGAGGTAGTGTTTGGGAGGGTACTGTGCTGGCTCTTTGTCCTGGGTTAAAGAAAGCCTAGCTCCACCCTGGTAACGCATACACCTATCCCAAATGTATTTTTACTTTTCCATTTGCTGTCTACTTGTATACATCTTTTGTTGCTTGAATTGTGCTGTTTCCTCAGGGTACTCCGGTTTCCTCCCACACGGCAAAATATACCAGTAGTTTAATTGGCTCTCAACAAAAATTGACCCTAGGGCCGACTAGATGGGCCAAGTGGTTCTTAATCTTCAGTCAAATTCTGTGATTCTGTGTTGTGAAAGAACATAATGGTGTTCGTGTATAGAAATAAAGGCTCTAGGGGTCTATGTACTAAGCCTTGGAGAGATACATTTTACCAGACAACCAGCTCCTAACTGTTATTTTTCAAACATTCTGTAACATTACAGGAGCTGATAGGCTGGTACTACTTTATCTCCACCCACTTTATCTCTCTGCAAGGCTTAAGGGCCGTACACACGGGTGAGATGAGGGGGAAGATGTGTACTGAGCGATCTAGCACCGTCCTTTCCGCACACATCTCTCCGCTGCTCAGCACAGCGCAATGTGTGCTGAGCGAGGGGGGGGGGGCGCTCATTTGACCCAGTGGTGAAATGAGCGATGTGTTAGAATGAGCCTGCATGCAGACCAATCTAGCAGCGGCAATAGCGACACGTGAGCCGCGCATCGCTATCGCTGTGGGGCATACACACGGAAAGATCCATGCTAAAGTTCTAAGCAATCTAGCCAGATTGCTTAGAATTTAAGCACGGATCTCTTCGTGTGTACCCTTTAGTACGTAGACCCCCAGAGGGGTATGTATCAAGCAGTGAAAAGAGTGGAGAAGTTGGCCAAAAAATAATGAGCTTCTACTTATCATTTTATAGAATGCACCTTATAAATCTACCTCAAAGCTGATTGGTTGCTATGGGTAACTTCTCCACTGCTCCTCTTCTTCACTATTAGTTGCTTGACACATCAAACCCTTGATTTGATATTGACTATGGCAGTTAGGAAAATTTACCTTGAGGGCACAAATACCGTATCCCAGCACCTGCAGAGGCCATTATATTCCCAATATTAACTTTATATCACGGAGTGTGCAATTCTGATATAATAACACTATAATAAGCCATCTGCGGAATACATACGTATTCCCGGCGGACGGGATGCCTGTCAATATCCTGACAGCGGCATCCCGCCCGCCAGAATGCTGGCAGCGGGGTGAGCGCTAAGATTCCCATTGCGCGCTCACTGCGCTTGCCACGCTGCGGGCATCGGTGGCTCGCTGCGCTCGCCACAGGTTCTATTCCCACTCTATGAGTATCGTGGACACCCAAGAGTGGGAATAGCCCATGCACCGGGACTCCATCTGTCGGCATTGTAGGCTGTCGGGATCCTGGCAGGTGGCAAATGAACTGCAATAAGTGTCAGATGACCCACAGTAAGACACTGCTTGTTGCCACTGAGTGCCTCAACAAAATGTTGATTATAAAATACTTTATTCCATATCAATAAATATACACAAAACATGAGTGCAAGTTAAACATAGGTGAAAACTAATAAATAATCTTGTATGTGAGCAGAAAGAACTAGTTGTATCAGCATTCATTGATGCATTATGTATTCCCGCCGAGTTCTTTCCTTAATCTGCATATGTCTTTAAGGAGCAGCGGTTCTTTCTGAAAGAGATAAACATAGACTTTATGTTCCTCTCATAATGTTATTTGGTGTTAACATTACTTGCTGATGTTATGTATATGGCAAATGCAGTACCTGTAACCACCTCTCCTGTTCTCAGTGTCTTAGTTATTGTAAATGGGGGGAAAAGAGAGGGAGTAGCAGAAACAGACAGGTAGGCACAAATATATTACATGTCTTCTTGCACAACATAGATCTTATTTTATGTTGGATTTAAAATAATATCCAGTAGAGTTTCTCAACTACAATATATAGGCTCCTCCACTTTATAAGTGTGTGCATTTGGTGTGGCCATGGAGTACAAGCCAAAGTTTCTAAAGAGCATATAAAGTGCAGCTGTTACAAGGGGTGTATTAATGTCTGAGGGGACCAGTGTGTAGCGGGTCCACTCCCCTGAGCAGGGGTTCCCCAGCATCTCTGTATCGTACCATGTGCTAGCAACTGGGTCCCCCCCCCCCCCCTCCACAATTCCATCTTCCCAGTAATCGACACAAGAGAGCAAAGGTTCTGACACAGTGCCAGAGTCTTTCCGAAGAGGGACCCACTTGCCAGCAAAGGCAACAATACTCTTCATGCAGGGTGGGAGAAGCGGGACCCAACTGTATTTTATTACATGGGCAATTTATACCCTGAAATACAACATCAATGTTCATCGATTTAAATTGCTTTAAAAATAATCACAACCAGTAGTCGGAGTGGGAATTCTGAAGTGGGGGTAAGTAAAATTGAAAGGGGTATAATATCCACCCCAGGGTGTACTGTTGCGCATGCCAAAGGCGTGGCCAATCACAATGGGCGTGTCCTGAAGAGACACTGAATGAGAGGGAGGACACATGGTGGAGAAAGGACTGAGGGGGATGATGGCATTGGGTGAGGGGGGATGCAGGGTGGGAGGAGGACATATTGGGAACAGAGGAAGGGGGTGATGCTGAGTAGAAGAGGGACATAATGGGGATTGGTACACTGTGTGGGAGAGGATGTAGGGTGGGAGAGGGACATATTGGGGATTGGGACACTGGATGGGAGAGGGGATGCAGGGTGTGAGTAGGACATACTGGGGATAGGGACAGAGGTAGAGGGGAGACGCAGGATGGGAGAGGGGCACCAGGTGAGAGGGGGGATGCAGGGAGGAGGATATATTGTGGAGGAGGACAGAGGAAGAGGTTGTTTCTGGGTAGGAGAGAACGCAGTGTGAGAGTGGGTTGTGGGGTGCAGAGTGAGTGAGAGTGAAATGCAGGGTGAGATAGGACACAGGGTGAGTGGGGGGGTGGAGAAGGACATATTGGGGATTGTAATTTAATATTAAAGCCTGCTGCCTACTAGTCCGTGGCGGCAGGTACCGGTGCTCCGGTGGCACACGTGGACGCCCGGCGGCAGCACGGAGAAGACCTGGGCGCAACCCACATGGGCTCCAGGGGTGGCACGGAAGGAGAGCCGGGTGCACCGCACGTGGACGCCGGGGAGGGACGGGAGCTTTATCCTGTAAGTGCAGCAGGCTGGGCACTTCCCCCCGCCTCCTGCTGCACTCTTTTTCATAAAAAAACCCCACTTCCTGATCAGTGGAAACGAAGTGCCGATATGCCATACTGCTGCATATCGGCCCACTTCGACCACTGATCACAACAGAGAGGGACAGGGAGAGAGTGGGTGTTAGGGATAGAGAGAGAGCGAGGGTGTTGGAGAGCGAAAGAGGAGCAGACGAGAGGGGGGATGGAAAGCCGGGGCTGAAGCAAGAGAGATACTACCTGTTACAACATGAGGTCTCTGCTGAGGTCAGGCACTTCATTGCATTAGGCTCCGCGCCCTTCCCAACACACCTGTGACTCACAGCATTATGTCCATAAGGGAGCAAAGCTTCAATAGTCACGCCCACTCACTGTAGAGACTAAGCTATTTCTGTTTCCAAAAATAAATGCCATCCAGCACTGGCTGCGATACTGCTTGGAGCCGGCCAGGGAGGGTGCAGAGTGGGCCAGGTCAGGGCAATGTTTTGACACAGTGTGGGGGGCCCTGGGTGACCGCCCCGTCCATCCCACCCATAGTGAGGCCTTGTGTCCAGATGGACATTTGTTCCTTTTTAAAAAGACTATAGGCAGGGGTGGTTTCCTGTGACTGCAGGCCCAGAGTGTGGAGGGAGATGAGGCAACTCTCTTTTTAGGAGTGTATCTGGTGGAGATCTTATAATCACATTGCTGGAGGCCTCTTAGGAGCATTTCTAAAGTGTCAGCTATGCTCCCTTCATATATGCTCAACGTAGCACAGGTGAGGATGTGGCCTAAACATTTTTTTATGACACACTATTAATACAGCAACTAAAAAAATACTAACAATAATAATAATAATTCACAGTGAATGTAGTAATACATCATTACACAAAGTCAATAAAGCACCCGGTTACCATACAACTATCCTATAAAGAGCATGTTTATTCCAAAATTATTTGCTTCACTAGTTCCACCAATCCATTGTTATATATACAATTCTTCACACCTAATTCTATTTCTCATTAAATATATTATAATTTCCATATAATTGATCTATTTGTAGGTCGTGTTGATGAATTACCTGCACAGTCTTGTAAGACATTCAGTATCATCTCTACATGAGGCACCAACAGGACGCAAGGACAGTCCTCTCCAAAATGGCGTCATCCTTCTTAGCCTCGCTGCTCTTTTGGGGCCAACATCATTAAGGGGAGCCGCTTTCAGCTGTGGAGAGAGTTCTGTACAATCAGTGCTCTAATTGGCTAAAGTATTTTATAATGTTAAAATCCATAAATCACAGTTACTCAATGAAAATAAGAATTTACTCACCGGTAATTCTATTTCTCGTAGTCCGTAGTGGATGCTGGGTACTCCGTAAGGACCATGGGGTATAGACGGGCTCCGCAGGAGACTGGGCACTCTTAAACGAAAGATTAGGTACTATATCTGGTGTGCACTGGCTCCTCCCTCTATGCCCCTCCCCCAGACCTCAGTTAGGGAAACTGTGCCCGGAAGAGCTGACATTACTAGGAAAGGATTTGGAATCCAGGGTAAGACTCATACCAGCCACACCAATCACACCGTACAACTCGTGATAACTATACCCAGTTAACAGTATGAACAATAACTGAGCCTCTCTCAACAGATGGCTCATACAATAACCCTTTAGTTAAGCAATAACTATATACATGTATTGCAGAGAGTCCGCACTTGGGACAGGCTCCCAGCATCCACTACGGACTACGAGAAATAGAATTACCGGTGAGTAAATTCTTATTTTCTCTGACGTCCTAGTGGATACTGGGTACTCCGTAAGGACCATGGGGATTATACCAAAGCTCCCAAACGGGCGGGAGAGTGCGGATGACTCTGCAGCACCGAATGAGCAAACTCTAGGTCCTCCTCAGCCAGGGTATCAAACTTGTAGAATTTTGCAAAAGTGTTTGAACCCGACCAAGTAGCAGCTCGGCAAAGTTGTAAAGCCGAGACCCCTCGGGCAGCCGCCCAAGAAGAGCCCACCTTCCTCGTGGAATGGGCTTTTACTGATTTAGGATGCGGCAGTCCAGCCGCAGAATGTGCAAGCTGAATCGTGCTACAGATCCAGCGAGCAATAGTCTGCTTTGAAGCAGGAGCACCCAGCTTGTTGGGTGCATGCAGGATAAATAGCGAGTCAGTTTTTCTGACTCTAGCCGTCCTGGAAACATAAAGTTTCAGGGCCCGGACTACGTCCAGCAACTTGGAATCCTCCAAGTCCCTAGTAGCCGCAGGCACCACAATAGGTTGGTTCAAATGAAACGATGATACCACCTTAGGGAGAAATTGGGGACGAGTCCTCCATTCTGCCCTTTCCATATGGAAGATCAGATATGGGCTTTTACATGACAAAGCCGCCAATTCTGACACACGCCTAGTCCAAGCTAAGGCCAAAAGCATGACCACTTTCCACGTGAGATATTTTAGCTCCACGGTCTTAAGTGGCTCAAACCAGTGGGATTTTAGGAATCCAACAGACGTTAAGATCCCAAGGTGCCACTGGAGGCACAAAAGGGGCTGAATATGCAGCACCCCTGTAACAACGTCCGACCTTCAGGCAGTGAAGCCAGTTCTTTTTGAGAGAAAAAGGGATAGGGCCGAAATCTTGGCCTTTATGGATCCTAATTTTAGGCCCATAGTCACTCCTGACTAGGAAGTGCAGGAATCGACCCCCCTGGAATTCCTCTGTAGGGCCTTCCCGGCCACACACCAATCAACCTATTTTCGCCATATACAGTGAAAAAGTCTTGCTGTCACGTCTTTCCTAGCCTTTATCAGCGTAGGAATAACTGCATCCGGAATGCCCTTTTCCGCTAGGATCCGGCGTTCAACCGCCATGCCGTCCAACGCAGCCGCGGTAAGTCTTGGATCAGACAGGGTCCCTGTTGCAACATGTCCTGACTGAGAGGCAGAGGCCATGGGTCCTCTGAGAGCATTTCTTGCAGTTCCGGGTACCGAGTCCTTCTTGGCCAATCCGGAGCAAAGAATATTGTTCACACTCCTCCGTTTATTACAATTCTCAGCCCTTGGGTCTGAGAGGAAGAGGAGGGAATATATAGACCGACTGGAACACCCACGGTGTTACTAGTGCGACCACAGCTATCGCCTGAGAGTCCCTTGACCCAGCGTAAAACCTTTTTTATCTTTTTATTGAGGTGGGACGCCATGTAGTCCACCTGAGGCAGTTTCCATCAATTTGCAAAACTGCGTGAAGACTTCCTGATGAAGTCACCACTTTCCCGGGTGGAGGTCGTGTCCACTCCCGGAATGAACACTGCTGACAGTGCGCTTACTTGATTCTCCGCCCAGCGAAGAATTCTGGTGGCTTCTACCCTCGCCACCCTGCTCCTTGTGCCGCCCTGGCGGTTTACATGAGCCCCTGCGGTCTGACTGGATCAGAACCGGTTGGTCGCGAAGCAGGAACTCCGCTTGACTTAGGGCGTTGTATATGGCCCTTAGTTCCAGGATATTGATGTGAAGGCAAGTCTGTTGGCTTGACCACAAACCTTGGAATTTTCTTCCCTGTGTAACTGCCCCCCACCCTCGGAGGCTTGCATCCGTGGTCACCAGGACCCAGTCCTGAATGCCGAATCTGCGGCCCTCGAGAAGGTGAGCACTCCGCAGCCACCACAGGAGAGACACCCTGGCCCTGGGGGATAGGGTGATTAACCGATGCATCTGAAGATGTGATCCGGACCACTTGTCCAGTAAGTTCCATTGTCCTTGCATGGAACCAGCCGAAGGGGATGGCCTCGTATGATGCCATCATCCTTCCCAGGACTCGAGTGCAGTGATGCACTGACACCTGTTTTGGTTTTCAATAGATTCCTGACCAGTGTCATGAGCTCCTGAGCTCTCTCTATCGGGAGATAAACCCTCTTCTGGTCTGTGTCTAGGATCATGCCTAGGCGAGGCAGATGAGCTGTAGGAACCAACTGCGACTTCGGAATATATAGAATCCAGTCGTGTTGCCGTTTCACTTCCAGAGAAGGTGATACGCTGTCCAGCAACTGCTCTCTTGATCTCGCTTTTATGAGGAGATCATCCAAGTATGTGATAATAGTGACACCTTGCTTCCTCAGGAGCACCATCATATCCGCCATTACCTTGGTGAAATTGGTAATGACAATCCCTTATGTCCCGATTCATTTCAGGCTTGCAATGACCGCTCTTAGCGATTCCACCTTGAACCTGAACCTTTTCAGGTATATGTTCAGGGATTTTAATTCAATATGGGTCTAACCGAACCGTCTGGTTTCGGGATTATAACATGGTCGAATAATAACACCCTCTTGTTGAAGGAGGGGACCCTTGATCACCACCTGTTGAAGATACAATTTACGAATTGCAGTTAACACTGGCTCCCTCTCTTGGGGGGAAGCCCGCCGGGTCCTCAGTGAGGGGGCATCTTCTCACAGTCCAGCCTGTATCCCTGCGATACAATTTCTATTGCCCAGGGATCTAACAGGGAGTGAACCCACTTGTGGCTGAACTTACGAAGGCGTGTCCCCACCGGGCCTAGCTCCGCCTGTGGAGCCCCAGCGACATGCGGTGGATTTTTGTAGAGGCCGGGGAGGACTTCTGTTCCTGGGGACTAGCTGTGTTGTACAGCTTCTTTCCTCTGCCCCCGGCTCTGACAAGAAAGGACGCACCTCAGACTTTCTTGTTTCTTTATTCGAAAAGCTGCATTTAATAATGTCGTGCTTTCCTAGGCTGTGCAGGAATATAAGGCAAAATATCAGAATTACCAGCTATAGCTGTGGAGACCAGGCCCGAGAACCTTTCTCCACACAATCCTCAGCCTTCCATATGCCTCTTAAGTCGGCATCATCTGTCCAATGTATATTCTACAGGACACGTCAAGCAGAAATCGACATAGCTTTTGTCTCTAGGACCCAGTATACTCATGTCCCTTTGGGCATGCTTTATAATTATATATCTATCACTTAAGACAGCATCTTAAAATATTTATATGCATACTAGGGTCTCAATCTCTGCTGATAAGGTACCTGTCCACGCTGCCACAGCGCTATAAACCCATGCCGACACAATCGCCGGTCTGGGTAGTATACTAGAATGTGCACACTATCTGCAGGATCCCTGAGAATAGCTAGTGCAAACAGGACACCCAAGGGGAAGATTCTCAACACATCCTGGCCCTAGTGGGGAAAGGATACAGCCTGAGAATTCTCTTGTGGGAAGCTGCCGTCTCTTGTCTGGAGATTCCCGCTCTTTTTCCTCATGAGAGGAGGGAAATTTACCTCAGCATTCTTCCCCTTAACATGTGTACTCTCGTGTCAGGGACAGATGAGTCATCAGTGATATGCAAATCATCTTTTATTCCAATAATCATATATTGAATATCTTTTAGCCCTCTTGGCTGTAACTTTGCATTATCGTAGTCGACAGTGGAGTTAAACTCCGTGTCGATACTTTGTTATTTTGGATAGTGAGCATAGAGAGACTCTGAAGGACTCTGTGACATAGGGACAGACCAGGGTAGATTTCCTTTCTGTTCCCTAACCTTTTGTGCAATCATTTTACCTCAGCACTTACACATATCCAAACAGGTGTCGGCGTTGTTGACGCAGACACCCTCCCACACACTTATCCGCTCTATCACCTCCTTAGAGGAGCCTTTTACCTCAGACATGTCGACACACGCGTACCGACACACCACACACACAGGGGATGCTCTATTTGAAGACAGTTCCCCCACCAGGCCCTTTGGAGAGACAGAGAGAGAGTATGCCAGAACACACCACAGCGCTATATAATACAGGGATGTACACTATACTGAGTGATTTTTCCCCTATAGCAGCTTATATACACAGTTTTGCGCCTAAATTTATGTGCCCCCCCTCTCTTTTTTACCCTTTGTGTACCAGGATACTGCAGGGGAGAGCCTGGGGAGCTTCCTTCCAGCTGAGCTGTGAAGAGAAAATGGTGCCGGTGTGCTGAGGAAGAAGACCCGGCCCCCTCAGCGGCGGGCTTCTGTCCTTTTATGTACTTTAATGGCAGGGGTTAATGCACATATACAGTTTATCAGACTGTATTATGTGCTTTTCGCCAAGTAAGGTAATCTAATTGCTGCCCAGGGCGCCCCCCCCCCCCCCCCCCCAGCGCCCTGCACCCATCAGTGACCGGAGTGTGTGGTGTGCTAAGGGAGCAATGGCGCACAGCTGCAGTGCTGTGCGCTACCTTAATGAAGACCGGAGTCTTCAGCCGCCGATTTTCAACTTCTCTTCGTTCTTCTGGCTCTGCAAGGGGGACGGCGGTGCGGCTCCGGGACCGGACGACCGAGGACTGGGCCTGTGTTCGATCCCTCTGGAGCTAATGGTGTCCAGTAGCCTTAGAAGCCCAAGCTAGCTGCAAGCAGGTAGGTTCGCTTCTCTCCCCTCAGTCCCACGTAGCAGTGAGTCTGTTGCCAGCAGATCTCACTGAAAATAAAAAACCTAACAAATACTTTCTTTTCTAGGAAGCTCAGGAGAGCCCCTAAGGTGCATCCAGCTCTGGCCGGGCACAGATACTAACTGAGGTCTAGAGGAGGGGCATAGAGGGAGGAGCCAGTGCACACCAGATATAGTACCTAATCTTTCTTTTAAGAGTGCCCAGTCTCCTGCGGAGCCCGTCTATACCCCATGGTCCTTACGGAGTACCCAGCATCCACTAGGACGTCAGAGAAACTAGGTTTGCGCAACATTAAAATGATTCATTATTTTTTAATTGTTCCATGTCTTTCAGTGTCAGGGTAGACGGTTACTACAGGCATCTCCCTGTCTGCAGGAGTTGCAGTTTTACAAAGCAGGAAAAATACCCTCTATTGCTTTGTGCACAGTAGCCGACTGCAGTCCTTCCTCCCCTGCACTTTGTGCCAACAAGAATATGAAATGAGAACTCACTGACCCAGAGTGTGATTTCATACGGGTGCATAAAATAGCTTCAATTTCTTACTGTTAATCTTGTATAAGTTATGATATAGTAAATATAGTAATACTGCATAACTGCCAAGGTTTCCAGTTAGTACATGCCCCAGATCCACCTAAACTAGCCTGATTTTGAGTTGGGGGCGGGGAATGTATTAAACCTTCTAAGAGTGGAGAAGTTGCTGATAGCATCCAATCAGGTTTTTGCTAGCATTAGTACATTTTATAAAATGGTAGCTCGAAGCTGGCTGTTGCTATGGAGAACGTCTCTACTCTTTAGTAGGTTAGATACATCGCCATCTTGATGTCGCAAAATAATGGGATTGTGACCGTAAAATCAGGAGAGTTGGCAAGTATGTTACTCTGCAGATATAATGAGGTTTAGGGGGGAATGAAATTGGCCACGGTAATTTACTATGGGCTAATTGATCCCCCGGGGCTATTCAGTTAGCCCCGAAGTCAACCCGATCCTGGCACTATAATGGATTTTTGTTCAGGACCTGCTGAGGTCCTGAAAAAAGTACCCAATAAGTGCCCTGGTTTCGTGATTGCGGCAGCGAAAACACACAGGTCAGTGAACTTATCATGGATCCTATATGTTTTTGCCTGAAAATCAGGTACTTTATTGGGCAGAAAAATGGGTGCTAATTGTGTTGCCCCCTCCCCCCCCCTCCTAAAAAAAACAAATAAAACCCTCCATTTTTTTCCCACTCTGAAAATTATCGGGGCTAATTTAATTCTCCCCTTAAACTATATTCAAAATCTTCCTGAAGTAATTTTATAGAAATAATGTAGCATTGAATTTTTATTACCTGTATATGAATTACCAACTAATAATTTTATTATATTTTATTTCCATATTGTTGGATGAATGTTCTGACACTCAAATTAGCGCAAGCAGGATATTATGGAGCAGTTGTAATGTTCCTTTGGGGCTATACACAAAACTGAACCTACTCTTTAACCTCCATGTACCAGGTAACGTTCGCTCAGCTCACTGTTGACCAGTTTTTAGTTTTTCCAGCTGCTGTATAGATTTTCTATCATGTGCTCAGCTACTATTTTTTGTTAAAAATGCTGCTACAGATCTGTATAATGTTATTAGTCTATCATATTTATCTTCATACTGATCTGCCAGTGTCAGCCAGCATCCTACAAACCTTCATAAAGCTGTATATAACAATCACCATAAGACTGACCTAATCAATTGATAAATCAGGAATTAGCATAAACATGCAGGTTAATCCTTTCATTTGGTCAGCTTCATCAGCTCACATGAGCTAGGAGCATATCATTTAAATCAGGAGTTCTCAACTCCAATCCAGTAGCAACAGGCAGTGGTGCCAGGACAGGGTACAAATTACTGGGCCCAGGTCTGATAGAGGGGCCCAGTGGGGGCCCCATCCCCCTTACCTGGCAGCAGCAGCCGCATCTCTTCTCAGCCCAGCACACTCTGCTGTGTGCTTGGCTGCAGTGTGGCCATGGAGGCACTTAAAATACAATTTTTTCAGTATTATTTTCTAAGGGTGCATGACCACGCCTCCTGTGATTAGGCCACACACCCTGAAAAGTAACTGGGCCCAGCCAGGCTCTCTACTGCCCTGGCAACAGGTTATGTTAACAGGATTTTTTTTAATCATGTGCAGGTCAATTAATCTTTTTTGCTGGGTCAGTAATTATTCCACCAGTTTCCACAGAAAGAAATCCTGAAAACATGACCTGTTGATTGTTCTTGAGGACTGGAGTTGAGAACCCATGATTTAAGCATACCTCCCAACTTTACAACTGGGAGATTCGGAACGATCTGGAAAGGGAGTGTGGTTTTAGCTGAGGGGCATGACTCTATGACACAGGCCCGTTGTCCTGTATTTTGAGTGTGTGCCTAGCACTCCCCGAGCAGCTGGGCAGCCCCCAGCCCACCTCCCCGCACTGACTAGATGCCATGCGTGTGCGCACGGAATTTATTCAGAGATCACTCGCTGCTTTGCAGAGCAGAGTAGCGTGTGATCAATGGCTCCCCCAACTGCCCCCCTGCCCACGGGACACTGTTACCCACGACAGCGAGACAGTGGGCTAGATGCATTATCGCTTGGAAAGTGATAAAATGGAGAGTGAAAAAGTACCAGCCAATCAGCTCCTAACTGCCATTTTTCAAACACAGCCTGTGACATAGCAGTTAGGACCTGATTGGCTGGTGCTTTTTCACTCTCCATTTTATCACTTTCCAAGCGATGATGCATCTAGCCCAGTGTCCGAATATTGGGATAGTCCCGCTGGAATCAGGACAGTTGGGAGCAGTGGCGTATCTATAATGTAGGCAGTGTGTGCAGTACACATGGGCCCCTGGGTCCAGAGGGGGCCCACACCGCACACACTGCACCCATTTCTTCTATACTTACCTTTCTGGTGTCCGTGTGTTGGCCCCCTCCCCTCCCATAGCTGGCAGAGCCGCTGTTAGCGCTCTGAGCACTAGAGACTCTAGCACAGTGCCAGAGTCTACAGCGCATGCGCAGGTCTCCGAAAAAATGTCCACCGCGCCATTTTTCCAGAGACCTGCGTATGCGCCGTAGACTCTGGCACTGTGCTAGAGTCTCTAGTGCTCAGAGCGCTAACAGCGGCTCTGCCGGCTACGGGAGGGGAGGGGGCCAACACACGGAGACGGCACACGGGTCCCCTCCTCTCTAGATACGCCCCTAGTTGGGAGGTATGATTTAAGTGTTGCCACCATAGGCAAAGAATGTGGTAAACTGCATGACCCTTGCACTAGAGATTGCAACACCTGTGACACTAAAACAATATTACTTTGAAAGATAAAATCATGTAATGTCTATACTAGAAGTTACAGTGCTCAACAGAAAAGGATTCAAGCAGGTAATTGTATCTGAAATAGACACCGTGATGTTAATTAAAAATGACTAACAACATCTTTTATTGATTTATTTGGAGTCATAATAAAATTATAACTG
The DNA here is from genome assembly GCF_028390025.1 of Pseudophryne corroboree. NCBI lineage: Eukaryota > Metazoa > Chordata > Amphibia > Anura > Myobatrachidae > Pseudophryne > Pseudophryne corroboree. The sequence continues at coordinate 638,761,595 of NC_086449.1, forward strand.
ATTTTTCTATATAAATGTCATTATACAAACACATTTATTATCTATGTTATGTTTTAATGATAATTATTGTTATTTAGTTATTGGCATTTAAAGACTAGACTATACATCCAATTACATGTAGATGTGTGTAGGAAACAAGGGATTATTTTGATTTTGTTGGTCCTTGCAGATGATTGGGCAGAGTTGCATTCACATAGCATTTCTTCCTCACCTTGTGTTAATAATAAGGTTGAGCACAAGAAAGGCTCATGCAGCTTACCACAATCTTTGCCATAGGTCATAGGTGGCAACACTTAAATCATGGGTTCTTAAAAAAACAAAGGCTGCTATTTGTTCACATAAGCAGAAGTACTATATATATGTATATATATATATATATATATATATATATATATATATATATATACACAAGACATTTCTTTTTTTATGTCATACACATTTTTTATAATTTCACCTTTCTAACACTAAAAATAGTATAATCTGGTGTTTTAGAAATATTAGTCCGGAATAGTATTTATCACTATTGAATGACTTGTTGCATTGTTGTCAGTTCCACATTTCAGCCAGGGGATAATGCTCTCACTTTTCTAATTCATTTTCCAGCTACATGAACCTTACCTTGAGTAACTGATACTAGTTTGCTGTGCAGCCCTGGATACAGTTTCCAGTATTTCTGTGACCTTGGGATTGTTATGTTATAAGTAAGGATAACATGATCTTCCAGCAAATTATACTGTTTAATTACCTGCTGCACCCAGCATAAATGGGCCATAACTATAGCAACTAAGCTTTATCTTGAATAATAATATTATAATTAGTTATGATTATAAGACTAATTATATATTCTAATCATATATTTTAATTATAATAATTATATTAATTAGCTTTGAGTCTTATAAATCTGGTGGGTACTATTAGTTACAACACATTTGTGCGTTAAACTACAGATTATTTATTATATTTGTAGATTTCTTAAACGGCAACCTGGATCCCATTCAATCAGGAAAAGCAACTACAACCTTCAGATGCCCTACGAACTGCTAATGCATTCCCGGCAATGGTATTGCTTATCTAGGCTCACCTGATGTACTAACAAGATACACAGCACAAAGATAGCTGTCCACTTCCCAGGCTGTAGACTCATGGTGCTGGCTGACTCTGAAAGGCCAGGTGCGGTGGTAAGAAAGCATCTTGCTTCATGCCAGTAACTTTATGCAGACTGGGCTGGACTCATTGCATAATTTGTAGCCTGAAAAAGGGCAAAGTGCTAGTGACATTTAATAAGTTAATACCTACCAACTGAATGTATTAACACTGCTGCCAGTATTTCTCAATGTCCCACTGTTATGGTAATCTGACCCTTGTCCCACTGACGCCTGGGTCCTCTTAGCAAGTTTTTTGTGGACTTTGAGAGGTACATTTTCTGTGAAGCATTTGGTCTTTTATAGCTCTTACAATTAATGAGGTGGTAAACCACTGAGAAGTACGGCAATCCATTATCAGATAAGAGCCACAAGAAGCACATAGTCAGCGCCCCTCCCACAATATGGAATTCCCTCTAATTATTCAAGGTTACATCCGTACATTATTTAAATGTTTTCTAGAACTTTCTAAATTTGCTGTGTGTTAATACGTAGGGTGTGGTATAAAAAGTAGTCATTCAAAATGTCGGCATAGAATGTTGTCATTAGCAGGGTCAATATGACAAGTGTTGACATTCACCATATCGACACTACGAGAATGTTGACATTGGGAATACCAACAGCATGTCGACAATGCATTTTTCCATTGTCCCTAATAGCACACCACCCTAATCGGCTGTACACATTCTGTCCATGTCGGTAGTCTGAACGTGGGCTTCCTGATCGTATACCAATACATCATTATCATCACCACAGAATATTGCATTAATAAAGCATATATATTAATAAAACATATATATTCAACATATATTGGACAATGCATTTCTTCCTGTATTTTAAAGTGATATTATAATTCACATTGAATCTGTGACCAAAGTGTGGGGGTGTGTACGTACAGTATGTGTGCGAGTATGCATGTTGAGAGAGGTATACGGTGGTCATGGTCAAGTTTAAGAATTGTTAGTAGTTGTTATCCTTTTAGTATAATGCATACTTAGTCCATTAATCATATTTAGTTCAATACACTATTGTGATAATACAAATGCTCCCACAGAATCCTTTTATTAAAACAGGAAGTATCAACATTTCAGTTCAAAGAGGAAGTGTCAAGCCGCAGGGAGGAAGGACAAATAGTGTAACACTGTTTAATTTGTTGAGGAGAGCACTCTGCACTGTCTCCTCATAGCTGCTGCAGTCTCCATAGCAATGGAGGTGCGCTACTGGGCATGTGGGACCTTCAACCCATATACACGGTATCCCAGTGACTGCCATATAGTACACAGAGCATCTTGGGGACCACCATACACTACACAGAGGTCCCAGTGATTGTCATACAGTATATACAGCATATTAGTGACTGCACACAGTACACAGAGCATCTTAGTAACTGCTATACAGTACATACGGCATTCCAGTGATCGCCATACAATTCAATTCACTTTTTTTTTTATCATTTACAATTCATAAGCATGAACAGTCAACAAAATTAATCAAATATGCAATTAGAAAAGGTCATAAAAGAGCTAAAAAAGGAAGAACATAATCACTTTACAAGCTTATGCAGGGTCGTTATGAATGATTCCGCATTGTTATTGCGGTTCGGAAAAAATTACATTTTAATCTCCTGATGCTGCACTGAGTAGATCTATATCACTTTTTCGATGGTAGTATTTTGAAAATATCACCTAAAAGTGAAAAGATCTCCTAAAATACTTTCAGAATACAGAACCTAGAGCATCCCAGTCAGTAGCGGATCTTGCCACGGGCAAGCAGGACTTTTGCCCGGGGCGCCGCCTTCCGGAGGGCGCCGGCGCCATCCGGAGGGCGCCGCACCATGGCAAGATCCGCTGCTGCTGTGGTGCCCCCCGCTGCCGCTGCCCGCTGTCCGCTGTGAAGGGAAACTAGACGCGTAGCGTCTAGTTTCCCTTCCTGGAGAGGACCTTCTCTGTAATGATGTGCGGTGCGCGTTGACGTCATCGCGCACCGCACAGCAAAGGTCCTCTCCACGAAGGGAACTAGACGCTTAGCGTCTAGTTTACCTTCGTGGAGGGGACCTTTGCTGTGCGGTGCGCGATGACGTCATCGCGCACTGCACATCCTACAACAGTACAGGGGGCGTAACTGAGCACGCCCCCTGTATGAAGCCACGCCCCTAATGCCGTCCGGGTCGCCAGAAGCCCCGGAACCGGCCCTGATCCCAGTTACAGCCAAACCGTACACAGAGCATCCTAGTGACCACCATACAGCACACAGAGCATTATAGGGACTCACTGGCGTATTTATAATGGGTGCACACAGGGTCCAGGGGGGCCCACACCACACACACTGTACCCATTCATTTAAATACCCTCCATTTTTCCAGTGATTTGCGCATGCGCAGTAGGGAAATCACTGGAAAATGGCCGCCGTGATTTGCGCATGCGCTCTGGTACAGCGCTAGGGTCCCCTAGGAACCTTAGTGCCCAGAGCTGTACAGCGCTGCCAGCTAGAGTGGAGGGGTCCCAGACTGATCCTGCACACGGGCCTCCTTCTCTCTAGAAACGCACCTGTAGGGACTACCATAAAATACACAGCACACTCCAGTTATGAACATACAATACACGGAGTTCCAACCCATTGACCGCAGTGATACTTGATATACAAACAATGGATGTTGTATGGGTTTGGTTTCTGGGTAATGGCAAAATATGCCTTATGAAAGTCTCTCTTGATTGTGCTATAACCAAATGGTCCTGTTTTTATAATGACATTATAGTGTGAGAACCAGTTTAATCTTTACTTGTAGCACTTGTCCAATAAACCTGGTCACAACACCCGGGGGCGCCGACAGCTGTCATTTCTCGCTCTCCCCTCCCCAAGTTGCTGCTGCCAACAACAGGGGAAAGCGAGAGACCTCGGCCCCTCCCACAGGCCTGGGCCCGAGTTTAGAGTCCCGTCCCCCCCCTCTCTCGGGGCCACTGACAACACCAGGGCTGGATTAAGGAAACCCGCTGTGCCTCTTTTATAGAATATGTGAACCAATAATTCAAATGATCAGTTTCTCATACTATAAACTAGAAAACCAAAAGCTGTAGATATTACATTGAATAAATTAGTTTTAACTGCAAATTATAGAACAAAACGTCTTGTCATCCACTTGTCATCCTTAATTCAAGGGTAGCCTGGGATTACTCAAATTACAGAAATAATAAAATATAAACTGAAAAACAAGGACAACAACTAAATGATAGATGAAAAACAACAATATTGTATTGAGACTGGCTAATTAACAATTTCAGCCTTGATTGATCTTATGGACATATGGATGAATAAAGTGAAAATATTTTTGCTGCCAGTAGAAGTTAATTTGTCAGCAAATATTATTAACAAGGATGTAATATAGTTATCTGCAATAAAGCCACTTATACCCCTTTCTCACTTACAGTACATCAAAATTCTGGGTTTCTGTAAATGAAGTACATCAATCTGGTATTATGGTATGTGTGAATGGAAACAACAACCCAGGAAGAAAGTTCTGGGCTCCCGACTCTGCTCTTTACCAGGAAATTTGGCGGCTTGTGTGAAAGGGGTATCATGCAGTGGCGGATTTTACCTATGTGCTGCAGGACTGCCACCCCCCAGGTAAATTCCGCCACCCAGCTTAGTGTCAGACAGTGAAGCCAGATGCAGTCCGTGACTGCACTGTCTTTACTGTGACTGGCAGTGACTTCCTATTGGAAGTCCGACCTGTCAATCACAGACAAACAAGGCAGTCCCACTGGGAGGTGTTTCCTCCCTCTGGAACTGCGAGACCAGGCTGCGATTAGCAGAGAATTGGCTTCCTGTAGGAAGCCACTCCCTGCATGGTTATCAGCCCACTCCGGCTTCTATGGGCTGCAGCTGATGCAGTCCATAGAAGCGGATGGTTTGCGCATGCGCACTCAAACCTCTGCCTGTGCACAGGTGCCAGTACATGCGACTCTCCTCTCCAGCATGGGTAGCGGCACCCCCCCTATCTAAAAAAGGCATCTGCCGCTGGTAATAGAGGTGTATGGAGTCTATGTACTAAGCCTTGGAGAGAGATAAAGTAGAAAGAGATAAAGCATACCTCCCAACTTTTGCTTTCATGAAATCGGGACTACAGATGCGTGGCCTCGAGCATTTTGGGGGCCATGCACATTGGTGTTTCTGTAATGGGTGAAACATGTGCAGTGCACATGGGTCCCTGGGTCCAGGGGAGCCCACCCCACACACACTGCGCCAATCTTTTATTACTTACCTTATTTGTAGTCCCGCAATGGCGCTGCAGCCGCAAAAAAATCACAGTAAAAATGGCTGCCACACATATGCTCTAGTGATTAGTCTCTGGAACATGGCGGTGATTATGTTTCCGGAGTACTGCGCGTGGAAATGAGGGGCCCCCTCTGCTAAAACAACCCTGGCCACACACACATTGGCCCCCACAGAAAAAAATAACACACTGATTCAATGATTGCCCCCCCCCCCCCATGAAAATAAATCAAACACACATTGGTTCATTGCCCCCATGTTCTTGGGAATTGGAGAAAGGATCCCTGATATCCTGATATAGTACATACTTTATTGTACTCTGTGTTAATTGACATAGGATCATACTTGCCTACTTTGTGGCTGCTGCTCCAGGAAGGAGCAGCCAGGTCATACAGCAGGGTGGGGTGCAGTTCCAAAAAAAAGGGGCAGTCCAAGGCATGGAAATGCGATTACGGCCCCACCCCTTGCTTAACAATGCTCACATTACCGACACTGTTAAGCTGGGGGCGGGGTTACATTGATGCAATTTAGCGTGAATCATGTCATCATCCTGCGTGGGGAAGGGGGGCTTTGAAGAGGGGATCAGTTGGATTGCCCACTGGATCTTGAGAGCCTCCTGGTCAATCCGGGAGAGTAGGTAAGTATGCATATGATATACAGTACATATTCATTCTTTGCACTGTTTTCCAGACATGTATGAAGAGCATTACTTACACAGTTGTTAATGCATCTCTAGTTAGACCTCGATATTCCTGATGGATAGTCAAGAGGCCTGATTCAAGTTGAGTTGGATCAAAGTACAGCTACGGGTCTGGTCTGTGACGGCGGATGGCATCAGACTGTCAGTGACTAATAGTCTGATGCCATTTGATGGCGTCAACGCCCTCCATTTCTGATGCCATTTGGGGGCAGCAATGACCTCCATCTCTAACGTTGCAGGGGAGGGAAGAGGCCAGGCTCTCCTTCAGAGGACCAGAGGAAGGACATTTTCTGGCCTCTTGCTCAGACTCTGGTGGCTGGCTTGACCCCATGGGTCATGCAACTGGATTATGGCGTTGCAGTTGATCCAGTGCTGCTTCCTAGGACACAGCTCAGATCACTAATGCATGCAGGAGGCTTATACCAGATGCCTCCTACTGCATTACCAATTTAAAGCTATCGCTTCTGCTTCCATGTAAGCACCTCCGTCCACATCTGAATCAGGCTCCATCTGTTCAAATATACTAAGCCTAAATCTAAAGGCAAAACTGCAGAACCAGTGATCTTTTGTTGCCACTATAGGAGGGTCAGTTGACCTGGACATTTTAAGTGAGCACAAGCAGTCAATGAGGATGCATTCCTTCATTGAAAATAACAAATATATAGAAATTAATTCAAGTGCGCTACCAACAGCTGCTGGTGTAGGGATGTGTCGAGGTCCCTAATACGTGTAAAACAAGAAATTTTAACGAAGCTAGCATTATTATTTTGCCAGAACCGGGTAAAGTTCCTAAATTGGTGCAATCATATAGGCCATCACCTTGTGGGATCGGTATGAAATACCTACAATCAAAATCCCGACGATCGAAATCCCAACAGCAATTGACCGACGGTCAAAATCCCGACATGGACAAAATACAGACAAGGTCAAAATACCGAAATGTAAAATGTCGACAGGTCAAAATGCCGACATGAGCTTTTGTGTGTATGTCGACATAGGTCGATGTGGACACCATATAAGTGTACCGCATCCCCTCGCATGGCTCGCTGCACTCGTCATGCTTCGGGCACGGTGCCTCGCCGCGCTCGGCACACTATTATATTCCCCCTCCAGGTCCACTGGGATGGTAAACTATGATTAAGTCGGTTTCAATGAAAAAAATCAAGAAAAACTCATGTCGGCATTTTGCCCTATCGACATTTCACATGTCGGTATTTTGTCCTTGTTGGTATTTTAAATGTCGGTATTTTGACCATGTCGGGATTTTGACCGTCGGTCAATTGCTGTCAGTATTTTGACTGTCGGGATTTTGATTGTCGGTAAATTGACTGCATCCCACCTTGCTGAATCAGGATCTTAAATTATTAACGACCATTATGGCCCAACGGTTACAGATCATACTACCAAAATTACTCCACCCCTCCTAAACTGGCTTTGTGAAGGGCCGCTCATCAGTATATAACATAAGACAAGTGATAGCAGCTCTGACTCAATCTCGGACTATCCTATTGGGTAAATCTCTTCTAATCAGCTGTGATGCGGATAAAGCCTTTGACAAGGTGTCCTGGGCGTACCTTTTACTAGTCTTACATATACAAAATTTTGGGATAGGATTTATTAGTTTATTTCGTAAATTTTAAAATGCCCCTACAGCATTTCTTATTGTTAATGGTTTAAATACCACAAATTTTACTTTGCATCGCGGCACCAGACAAGGTTGTCCACTGTCACCCTTGCTTTTTAATTTGTCGTTAGATCCTTTAATTAGACATTTTTATCCGCAAACTTCCTGGCATGGCATAGCGGTAGGCACACACACTTTGAAGGTCTCTGCATACGCAGATGATCTACTACTGTACTCTATTTTGCTAACCTCCAAGATGCATTTTGAGACTTCTTACATCTTCTCCATGATTTCGAGAACATATCGGGATTTTTGATTAATAAGAGGATTTTGGTACTTACCGATAAATCCATTTCTCTGAATCCTCTAGGGGACACTGGAGTCCTATACGGTAGGGGTGTGAAGCCTTGAACCGGAGGTGTGGCACAATCTAAAATTAGCATTGTCTGCACAGCCGGCTCCTCCCCCTTCACATCCCTCCTCCCTCAGTTTGAAAAATGTGACTGAGAGAATAGGACATGACACTATAGCCCATGGCGAGGAACCGAACCGTACAACATATCAAACAGCGGCCAAGAACTCTTAACCGAATAACTAACGCTGTTTGCACGAACTGTTTAAAACAAGAACTTTGAACACAGCAGGTTGACAGCACCGAGGCGGGCGTCCAGTGTCCCCTAGAGGATTCAGAGAAATGGATTTATCGGTAAGTACCAAAATCCTCTCTTCTCTTTCATCCACTAGGGGACACTGGAGTCCTATACAGTAGGGGACGTCCCAAAGTTTTCCCCCAGGGAGGGAGTGCTGTCGGTGGCCTGCAAAACTAAACGTCCAAACTTAGATTCTCCGGACGCAAAAGTATCAAACTTGTAAAATCTTGAGAACGTGTGGGCTGAAGACCACGTCGCCGCTCTGCAAAGTTGAGTAGTGGAAGCACCTCTGGCAGCCGCCCACGAGGCACCCACTGATCGGGTAGTATGAGCACCCGTCTGAACTGGAACCTGTTTGCCACAGGAAATATAAGCTTGCCGAATGGCAAGTCTAATCCAGTCTAAGACAGAGTCTGCTTAGATGCCGGCCAACCTTTCTTTGGCCCATCATAAAGAACAAACAAATGGTCCGACTTTCTGAAAGACGACGTAACCTGTACGTATACCCGTAAAGCTCAGACAACATCCAATGACACGTCCTCAGCTGTGAGACCCTGGAAGGATGGGACCACTATTGGCTGGTTTACGTGAAACCCTGAAACCACCTTCGTAAGGAAGTCTGCTCTTGTACGGAGTTCCGCCCTATCCTCATGAAAAACCAAGAAAGGACTCTTACAGGATAAGGCTCCCAACTCAGAAACCCGCCTAGCCGAAGCCAAGGCAAGCAATAACGTGACCTTCCAAGAGAGATATTTCAGGTCCGTTCTTGTCAACGGCTCAAAAATTGGTGACTTCAAATATTCTAACACCAAATTCAAGTCCCATGGTGCCGTGGGAGGACGAAAAGGGGGTTGAATTCTCAGAACCCCCTGTAAAAAGGTTTGAATCTCTGGCAAGGATGCTAGCCGCTGTTGAAAAAGAATGTAGAGAGCCGAAATCTGAACCTTCAGAGAGCCCAGTCTGAGTCCTCCCTCTAGACCGGCCTGAAGGAAAAGTAGAAGTCGAGATAAATGGAAGTTCGTTGAATTCCATCCCCGCTCCTGACACCAAGCCATGTACCGTCTCCAAATCCTGTAGTAGTGCCTGGCTGTGACCGGTTTTCTAGCGGCAATCATTGTAGGGATGGCCGTTCGTGGAATCCCTCTGTTTCTCAAGATCCGGGTTTCAATAGCCACGCCGTCAAACGCAGCCTGTTCAGGTCGGGGTGTAGGAACGGTCCCTGAGATAGCAGGTCCTCTCTCTGAGGTAACCTCCAAGGATCTTCCGCAAGTAACCCCCGCAGATCGGAGTACCAACTCCTGCGGGGCCAATCTGGTGCGATTAGAATGGCCCACACTCGTTCCCGTTTTACCCTTTTCAGAACCCTGGGTATGAGTGGGAATGGTGGAAATATGTAAACCCTCCTGTAACCCCAAGGAAGTGTTAATGCGTCCACTCCTTCTGCCTCTGGATCTCGCGTCCTTGACACAAATCTGGGCAGCTGATGGTTTTGTCGAGACGCCATTAGGTCCACCTGAGGTAGACCCCATCTTCTCACAATCATGTTGAAAATCCGTGGGTGAAGGCACCACTCTCCCGGATGCATGTCCTGGCGACTGAGGTAATCTGCTTCCCAGTTCTCCACACCTGGAATGAACACTGCCGAGAGAATGATGTCTCTTCTTTCCGCCCACAACAAGATCTTTGTGGCTTCCTTTAACGCCATCCTGCTCTTTGTTCCTCCTTGACGGTTTATATAAGCCGTCGTCGTGACATTGTCTGACTGAACCCTGATGTGTTGATTCACGACTAGGTCTTCTGCTAAAAGAAGTGCATTGTAAACTGCTCTTAGTTTGAGGATATTTATGGGTAGTTTGCTCTCCTGTAGCGTCCTCCGTCCTTGAAACTGATGGTCTTCTAGGACGGCTCCCCAACCTCTGAGACTGGCATCCGTCGTCGGGATCCTCCAATCCCAAATGCCGCATTTCTTGCCGGCTGCAAGGTTCTTGTGTAGCGACCACCATATCAGGGAGACCCGTACTTGTGGGTGAAGTCGGATTCTCCGATGGAGAAGCCAGTGTGAGCCTGCTCCCTGAGCAATGAGGTTCAGAATCTATTAGCAAGGTTGTCTTCCCATGCCTTAGCCAGAGCACTGCTCCCAGGTGGTGCGTCCTTGTCTAAGCAGGAGTCGCACACCCCGGAGCTGCCAACCCGCGTGCTCTTCTTGCTACATTTCGTACAGACATAACAGGTCTTTGAGGTCTTGGTTGCCTTAGACATGTTGTTTCTAAAACCCTCTACCGGGTTACTACGCAGCGCTTTCACCCTTTAAACTAGGAAGAGAAAGACTGGGAGATGACGGAAGCGAAGGTATTGGATCCGGCTGGAAATTTTCTTTTTATCAGCCCTCTCTTATGGAGAAGGGGCAGGTCAATTATTTTTAGAGAAAAAATAAATAATTAAATAAAATAAATAAAAGAAAATAAAAACACCAGCCGACTCATAACTCCCACACCCCAACCGTATAGCAGCTACGATGCTAGAGTTGGTATCTGCCTGCTTCCGTGTGTTTTCTTCAGGATCTTTGAAATAGAAGTCCCTTGAAAATATAAATTGTAAAGCATGATTACTTTTCAGGAGATCCTCATAGATATTTTTTTTCACCAGCAGAGGGAACTGTTTAGCAGAATATCCTTACTGTTATTAATATATGCACTATCCAAACAGTGCAGCAGAGGGAGCTGTTTTAGCAGAATGTAATAAAAACCAAATCCCTTCTTTACTGAGGGGAAAGGGGGGGAGGGTAGAAGGAGGTCCCTTCTTTACACAGACATGGCGCCATATTACCGCCATCCTGTAACTAAACATGGCCCCCACTAAACCTAAAACATACAGCTCTGCCCAGTGCTTTAAAACAATCTTTCTCCTGCATTGTACTTTCTACTCTTAACGCCGCGCACTTGCTTAGCCGCGCAGCGTAAGTCTATCTGAGGCTCCCACTCCCTCCCGCTGGCCGGCGCGCGCCGCTTCCCCCGGCTGACGTGCACCGAACCCGCTGGCCAGTGCGCGCCGGGGCTGTTTCCCGAAGCGGTGCCTGTGCACCGCTTCGTCTCTGTTGTGCAGCGCGCCGCTCAGCCGTCTCTCCCTGCACACAGGTAAGACACTCTGAGTCCTGCGCCGCACTTGGCTCCCGCGCGCCGGCCGCTGAGAACACTTTAGAGAGAGAGAGTGAGAGCGTTCATAAGGAGCTTCCTAGAGAGGAGAGTGAGAGAGGGGGAGAAAGAAAATAATTTTTTTTTTTTTTTTTTAAAGAATTATACCTAAAAGGCCCTATTGCTATCCTTCTATGTTACCAGTACTCACTATTTTGAGGACTCTGGAGGATCTCCTGTGGAGAGATGCAGGTCCCTTCAATAGGGATCTTTGTCTCTCTGATATTAGGCAGCCTTGTCCCCCTTTTATTAGGGTTACGCAGCCCCTTTTATATTTTTAGTCAGAAGCTCAAGTGCTCCACGTGCTGTTACCTCCAGCACAATTTTTCAAACTGAGGGAGGAGGGATGTGAAGGGGGAGGAGCCGTCTGTGCAGACAATGCTAATTTTAGATTGTGCCACACCTCCGGTTCAAGGCTTCACACCCCTACTGTATAGGACTCCAGTGTCCCCTAGTGGATGAAAGAGAAAAACCAAAATCAAAGGCTATTGCATTGCACACAGGTGCATTAATGGGCTGATCTGATGACTTTCCTTTTACGTGTGCAGACTCCTCTCTCCAATACCCAGGCCTCAATATACCAGTAAACCCAGCAGACTTATACATGGCTAATTACCCTGGAGTGATCTCTCATATGCTGATGGATTTCTAGTCTTGCCGTTATTTACCATTATCATACAATGTCAGGTGCCACTTGGTTAAGAAGATCTCATTTCCACACCTATAAAATTTCATACAAATGCTTCCTTTTATTGTTAAAGGAAACAGATCTGAAAGCATTAAATAAAGCTATCAGCCACATTATCTGGGCGGGGACAATTCCTAGGATGTCCATGTTTAATTTGTATCAACCCACCGCATTAGGTGGCATAAACTTGCCCTGTATACAAAGTTATTTTTCAGCAGCAAATTACCGCTATGCGGTGGAATGGGTTAATGCGACAAATAACTATGCAAACACAACTTTAGAACAAGCTTTTAGTCCAGACTGGCCTATAACCACCTTGTTATACGTGAGACCTTCAAAATTTCCCACCACGATGGCTGACAACTTACTAATAACTACTACTTGTATGGCCTAGCGACTTACTCGGAAACGATTGGGTGTCTCACTGCATACCACTATGTTCCTTCCACTCATTCGTAATGATAACATAGTTGCTTGCTCTTCCCACATCACCTTCTCAAATCATACCAGGGATAAGAATGGCCTTCATTTGATTTTTCATGTTCTTGATGAAACTTGTTTGACAATTCTACCCCAAACCCGATTACCAGACAAATACCCGGCCTATTACCAAATACGGAGCTATGTTTCTAGTGTTCTTTCAAAATTGTCTGCCATTGATATATCGAATGGGTTGGACTCCATGGTTCGACGTTCTAATGATACGGTATGCGCCACTTCCTTATTATACAGTATGTGCATATAAAAAGACAACTTTCCTTAGATGGCCCACAGACAGGTATGGCAAAATGGACCCCAATATGCCTCTTAAATCAATTCTGGCTGCCTTTACTCGTCTTAATAAAATCTTGGTGTCTATCACTGACCTGGTTTGGGAGTGTTGTGGACTCGGGGTTTCTTCCGATGACCGGGAAGAGGAACCGCAACTGGGCCGCAGCAGAGATGGCCGAATGTAGGTTTTCCTCATGCAGGATTTGGATGACGGGCAGGAGGCACGTGTGGATGCGGAAGGTCTCCTGAAAGACAAGACTTGAAAAGGCGCTGATGAATTTGGTGAAGAATACCGTGAGCTCACCGAGAGCGATACTGAGGAGCTGGGAGACACTCAGGTGCTTGGAGGCACTGAGGCACTGAGGTGCTCGGAGGCACTGAGGTGCTCGGAGGCACTGAGGTGCGTGGAGACGCTGAGGTGCTTGGAGGCACTGAGGTGCGTGGAGACGCTGAGGCGCCTGGAGGCATGGAGGCGCGCGGAGACGCCCAGGTGCCCGGAGGCATGGAGGCGCGCGCGGAGATGCCGAGGCGCCCGGAGGCACCGAGGCGCCCGGAGGCACCGAGGTGCGTGGAGACGCTGAGGTGCTTGGAGGCACTGAGGTGCGTGGAGACGCTGAGGTGCTTGGAGGCACAGAGGTGTGTGGAGACGCTGAGGTGCTTGGAGGCACGGAGAGCCACAGCAATACAAGAGCACTGGAGATCACAACTTCTAAGTAGAAAATATGATACTCAGGCGCCGGAGCTCAGTCCGGCGTCTGAATTTGAACTTCCCGCCAGTACCTGATTGGTGGGAAGTGTTGATGACGTCACCCGCACCTTCAGTGGACGCCGGGCGTACCCGCGACGTCCACACTCACGATCGCGGGACGGAGCGCCGGGAGCCCGCCAGCGAGGACGGCCACACGGAGACCCAGCGTGCCCGGAGGGGTAAGTACGGCGGCCGCGGTGGCGGCATGACAGTGTCAGCCTCCTATATGGAGATGCAATATAACTGCTACACAGAGCATACTACACACTGGGGGTAATTCTGAGTTGATCGCAGCAGCAAGAAAGTTAGCAATTGGGCAAAACCATGGCCCTCATTCCGAGTTGTTCGCTCGGTATTTTTCATCGCATCGCAGTGAAAATCCGCTTAGTACGCATGCGCAATGTTCGCACTGCGACTGCGCCAAGTAACTTTACTATGAAGAAAGTATTTTTACTCACGGCTTTTTCTTCGCTCCGGCGAACGTAATGTGATTGACAGGAAATGGGTGTTACTGGGCGGAAACACGGCGTTTCAGGGGCGTGTGGCTGAAAACGCTACCGTTTCCGGAAAAAACGCAGGAGTGGCTGGAGAAACGGTGGGAGTGCCTGGGCGAACGCTGGGTGTGTTTGTGACGTCAACCAGGAACGACAAGCACTGAACTGATCGCACAGGCAGAGTAAGTCTGGAGCTACTCTGAAACTGCTAAGTAGTTAGTAATCGCAATATTGCGAATACATCGGTCGCAATTTTAAGAAGCTAAGATTCACTCCCAGTAGGCGGCGGCTTAGCGTGTGTAACTCTGCTAAATTCGCCTTGCGACCGATCAACTCGGAATGAGGGCCCATGTGCACTGCAGGGGAGGCAGATATAACATTTGCAGAGAGAATTAGATTTGGCTGGGTTATTTTATTTCTGTGCAGGGTAAATACTGGCTGCTTTATGTTTACACTGCAAATTAGATTGCAGATTGAACACACCACACCCAAATCTAACTCTCTCTGCACATGTTAAATCTGCCTAACCTGCAGTACACATGGTTTTGCCCAACTGCTAACAAAATTCCTACTGCGATCAACTTGGAATTACCCCCACTGACACGGAGGCTCCTCATGGGTGCGTCCAGAGACTCAAATTGTTTCAAATGTGCAACGACTAATGCGAATCTGTATCATTGTATGTGGAGTTGCGCAGAAGTAAATAAATCCTGGTGGACGGTGTGTAATTATATAAAGGACACTTATGATATGCCATTGTGCCTACTCCAGAATGGGCCCTGTGGGACACATATGCACATTACTAGTTGCAAGTAGGCCGTCTGTGGGGCAGAGGTTTTTGCTGGCTAAACTAGCAGCTGCGGTAAGGAAGACCACAATGGGTCTCTTCTGATACTTTGGGGTATATTTACTAAGGTCCCGATTTTGACCGAGATGCCGTTTTTTCTTCAAAGTGTCATTTCGGTAATTTACGAAGCAAAAATCTCGGCAGTGATGAGGGCATTCGTAATATTTTGGAAGTCCTAGGAAAAAATCACGAATCAATACACCATCGGTCAAATGCGCCTGCAATTTGGTAGAAATCGGTAATTTACTAAAAAGTGCAAATCACAAACACTGCCGACAATAGCCAAACACTGCCGTGCTGAAATACAATTCGTGAAAAAGTGCTAAAAAAAAACAGACCTGCTTTTTCATCCCGTGTTTGGATAGGCATGCAGGGATCCATGAGATCCGTGCATGTTTATCAGTGGGAAGGGGATGGGAAAGTGTTTATTTTTTGAAAAAAATTGCGTGGGGTCCCCCCTCCTAAGCAAAACCAGCCTCGGGCTCTTTGAGCCGGTCCTGGTTGCAAAAATATGGGGGGAAAAATGATAGAGGTTCCCCCATATTTAAACAACCAGCTCTGCGCCTGGTCCTGGTTCCAAAAATACGGGGGACAAAAAGCGTAGGGGTCCCCCGTATTTCTGAAACCAGCACCGGGCTCCACTAGCCAGATACATAATGCCACAGCCGGCGGACACTTTTATATAGGTCCCGGCGGCCCTGGCATTACATAACCAACTAGTCACCCCTGGCCGGGGTACCCTGGAGGAGTGGGGACCCCTTCAATCAAGGGGTCCCCCCCTCCAGCCACCCAAGGACCAGGGGTGAAGCCCGAGGCTGTCCCCCCCCATCCAAGGGCTGCGGATAGGAGGCTGATAGCCGTTTGGAAAAAAAATGAATATTGTTTTTAGTAGCAGTACTACAAGTCCCAGCAAGTCTCCCCCGCAAGCTGGTACTTGGAGAACCACAAGTACCAGCATGCGGAGGAAAACCGGGCCCGCTGGTACCTGTAGTACTACTACTAAAAAAATACCCCAATAAAAACATAAGACACACACCTTGAAAGTATAACTTTAATGCATACATACACACCTCCATATACACATACTTACCTTATGTTCACACGAGGGTCGGTCCTCTTCTCCCTGTAGAATCCATGGTGTACCTGTGGAAAAAATTATACTCACAAAATCCAGTGTAGAAGCCTCTTCTTCTTTTAATCCATTTGTAATCCAGGTACTTGTAAAAATAAAAAACCGGACACCCGACCTCGCACTGAAAGGGGCCCCATGTTTTCACATGGGACCCCTTTCCCCGAATGCCAGAAACCCCCTCTGACTTAAGTCTAAGAGGGTTCCATCAGCCAATCAGGGAGCGCCACATTGTGGCACCCTCCTGATTGGCTGTGTGCTCCTGTACTGTATGACAGGCGGCACACGGCAGTGTTACAATGTAGCGCCTATGCGCTCCATTGTAACCAATGGTGGGAACTTTGTGGTCAGCGGTGAGGTTACTTTCGGTCAACCGCTGACCACAAAGTTCACACCATTGGTTACAATGGAGCGCATAGGCGCTACATTGTAACACTGCCGTGTGCCGCCTGTCATACAGTACAGGAGCACACAGCCAATCAGGAGGGTGCCACAATGTGGCGCTCCCTGATTGGCTGATGGAACCCTCTTAGACTTAAGTCAGAGGGGGTTTCTGGCATTCGGGGAAAGGGGTCCCATGTGAAAACATGGGGCCCCTTTCAGTGCGAGGTCGGGTGTCCGTTTTTTTATTTTGACAAGTACCTGGATTACAAATGGATTACAAGAAGAAGAGGCTTCTACACTGGATTTTGTGAGTATAATTTTTTCCACAGGTACACCATGGATTCTACATGGAGAAGAGGACCGACCCTCGTGTGAACATAAGGTAAGTATGTGTATATGGAGGTGTGGATGTATGCATTAAAGTTATACTTTCAAGGTGTGTGTCTTATGTTTTTATTGGGGTATTTTTTTAGTAGTAGTACTACAGGTACCAGCGGGCCCGGTTTTCCTCCGCATGCTGGTACTTGTGGTTCTCCAAGTACCAGCTTGCGGGGGAGGCTTGCTGGGACTTGTAGTACTGCTACTAAAAACAATATTCATTTTTTTTCCAAACGGCTATCAGCCTCCCATCCGCAGCCCTTGGATGGGGGGGATAGCCTCGGGCTTCACCCCTGGTCCTTGGGTGGCTGGAGGGGGGGACCCCTTGATTGAAGGGGTCCCCACTCCTCCAGGGTACCCCGGCCACGGGTGACTAGTTGGTTATGTAATGCCAGGGCTGCCGGGACCTATATAAAAGTGTCCCCCGGCTGTGGCATTATGTATCTGGCTAGTGGAGCCCGGTGCTGGTTTCAGAAATACGGGGGACCCCTACGCTTTTGTCCCCCGTATTTTTGGAACCAGGACCAGGCGCAGAGCCCGGTGCTGGTTGTTTAAATATGGGGGAACCTCTATCATTTTTTTCCCCATATTTTTGCGACCAGGATCGGCTCAAAGAGCCCGAGGCTGGTTTGGCTTAGGAGGGGGGACCCCACGCAATTTTTTTATTTTATTTTAACACTGTTTTTTTTTTTTTTTAATAAAGGTGCACAATGAAGCCCAGCATGGATCTCTCAGATCCGGCCGAGATTCATTGTATTAAAGTCGGCAGTGTTTTACAAGTCACTCACGTAAAACACTGCCTAAAAAAACGAATGACATCTACATCGGTAAAACCGAAAATGCAGAATACGGCAGCTTAGTAAATTAGTCGTACTAAATTCAAAAAGTTGCATATTTACACTTTCAATGTCATTCGTGATTGAACTTTGACCTCAAACGGGAAAATATGATTTTTAGTAAATATACCCCTCTGACGTAATCTTTGTTTCTGCCTCGAGTTTCCCATTTGTTTCACATGGACTGGCTTATGACTGCCCCATATAAAAACTTTACTCCCTTCTGTTCAGAATACATTAAGAGCAGCAGTGTCATTGACTTCATGGTACAATTGTGAAGTGCTTACAACTGGAAATCGACCGTTCTAACTCTTTGTTTGTATCATGATTGTGTCCTTAAAGCACCTCAGCATATAATGATAACTACTTTTGTTTTAAGATGCATTTGCATTGTGCTTCTATGATGAAATTGTGTATGTTCTCTATTGTGTATTACATGCATGACAGAAACACTTGACAAAGAAAAGTGCTTCTCTCAGATCATTTTTATTCAGATTTACACAAATTGTATATGTATGTTTTACATTTACATGTGCAGTTCTTCAATAAACTATTTTTTTTAAAAAGAAAAGATATACAGTATGGACCAGCGTTGGCTTAAATAGATATAAGTATCAATATATACCACAGATCGGACGGCTTGCTTTATGAAAAAGTAATCACAATTTATTACTTCAAATAAAAAATAATTTGTATTCTATAGAGGTGGCTACAGAAAATCGTAGCTTTCCATATAGACAAGTCTATTGATTTTGAATATTTTTATTGATTTTTTATTTGATGTAATAAATTGTGATGACTTTTTCATAAAGCAAGCCATCCAATCTGTGGGATATATTGATACTTATATCTATTTAAGCCAGAGCTGGTCCATATATCATTCCTTCATTGGAGACTGAATGCACCTTGCTATGAGTCTCAGTGCTATATCCATTCAACTTTTTAGAATGTAAGCACTTTCTGCTGTTCTTCTAGCTAGTATTACTTTTTGATTTAAAAAATTATGACAATTTAGACATTCACTGAACTGATAACTTTTTACTCTTTTTTAGACACACCAGTATTACTGTCATTGTTAGTACAGGTTGAGTCTCCCTTATCCAAAACGCTTGGGACCAGAAGTATTTTGGATATGGGATTTTTCCGTATTTTGGAATAATTGCATACCATAATGAGATATCATGGCTATGGGACCCAAGTCTAAGCACAGAATGCGTTTATGTTTCATATACACCTTATACACACAGCCGGGAGGTAATTTTAGCCATTATTTTTAATAACTTTGTGCATTAAACAAAGTGTGTCTACATTCACACAATTCATTTATGTATCATATACACCTTATACACACACAGCCTGGAGGTCATTTAATACAATATTTTTAATAACTCTGTGTATTAAACAAAGTTTGTGTACATTGAGCCATCAGAAAACAAAGTTTCACTATCTCACTCTCACTCAAAAAATTCCGTATTTCGGAATATTCCGTATTTCAGAATATATGGATATGGGATATTCAACCTGTATACGCTTATTAAGATTTGTAGTATAGCAGAAATAGCTCAGGAAAAACATAATGATGAAATCTCGCTCGTTTAGGCTTACAGTGCAGACTATACTGACCTCATGTGTTGGAAAAGTATAAAATACAGAGTCAGAACCATAACTAGACATTTTGGTGCCCTGTAATAGAAAGAGAATTGGTACTCCCTCCCCCTCTTCCAATATTCAAACTAGGGACAGTGCGCCAAAAAAGGTGTGGCTTCATTGGGAAGGGGTGTGTCCACAGAATAGTATCAATTCACACTACACTGCACAGTAGTGTCCGTTATTCACATTAATTTATACATTGTGGTATTTTGGGGCAAAATAAAGGAGAAAAGAAAGAAAAGGATCTGTTTACAGTGGACAAAGAATTAAAATCTAACTTATATTTATTCCAATTAAACATTTTTTGACATGTTATACTTTTACATGCCTAGCTTGTTAGCTTGTATGCAAAATATTAAAAAACATGACTGACTATTTTGTGAAAGTATGACAACACTGTGAACCACAAACAGAAAAGAATAAACAGATTCATTTAAAAAACTGAGCGTCTGTTTTGTGTCTGTCCTATTTAATCACTGTCTTAGTATAAGGGGGGGGGGGGGGGGGGGTACACATGGAGAGATCCATGCTTAAAATCCAAGCAATCTGACTAGATTGCAGGCAAAATCTAGTACAGTCGCTTAGCACATCGCTCATGTGTACAGAAAGAGCGATGTGCTACAGCGATGTACGTCACTCACCACTCCCCTGATCCGTCCTCTGCCTCTCCGTCCTCTGCCCGGTCCCGCCTCCTCACTCTCCACACACGAGCAGCCAGCCACACCACGACAGCAGGAGCAGCAGCAAACAACTCCCGTGGTATGTAGCCAATGGGGGGCGGGTGGTCCATGGGCTGCGTTAACAGCCGTGAGGGGCGGCGGGGCCGGGGGGGAGACACCGGTATTAATTATGTATTTAGTGTTGTGTGGGCTATATATTAACAGCGGGGGGGGGGCAGGGCAGGAGGGTTGGGGTGCTGCAAGAATTATGCTGGAGGGGGTGGCACATATTATGTTATTTGTGCACTTGTGTGGCTGTATTAACAGCCAGGGGGGGAGGGGGGGCTGCAAGAATTATGCTCGGGGTGGGGGTGACACCATTAATATTTGACATCTGTACACTTGTGTGGGCTGTATTAACAGCCGGGGGGGGCGGTGCACGATGAATGCACGCCCCTGTCAGTCCCCCAGATGTGATTGGCCCAGCGGATCCAGTGCTGGATCCGCTGTCCAATCAGTAGCGAGCCGCATACCTGTCCCCCCCGGCTGCAGCAGGCGCCGTTAGCTTTGTGGGCGCCCGCTGCAGCCGGCGTCACTGACTGACACTAGAGGTCATAATTGACCCCTAGTGTCTGAGCGGCGCTACTATGGGAGAGATGTCATGACGTCTCTCCCATAGTAGAGAGGAGCCGGCGCCCGGAGACAGAGGGCAGCGTGTGTATTATTTTTTTTAAATGTATGTGTGTGTGTTTGGGGCACTGGCACAGCTATGGGTCACAACTGCTGGGGGCACAGCGACTGGTGGCATAGCTAAAGGGCACACAGCGACTGGGGGCACAACTACTCGGGGCTCAGCTAGGGGGCACAGCTACAGGGGCAAAGCTACAGGGGGCACAGCTACAAGGGGCACAATTACAGAGGGCACAGCTGCAAGGGGCACAGCTACTGGGGGCAAAACTACAAGGGGCACAGCGACTGGGGTCACAACTACTCGGGGCACTGCTATCCCCTCATTCCTCCTGCGGTGCATGTGTGCGGTGGCTGGGTAGGAATCCAACATGGACAAGTGGACGTGATCGGCGTGGGATGTAGGTAAGTAATCTCTCTCTCATTTTTACAGGTACCCTTATTGGATTCTACATGGACAAGTGGACGTGATCAGCGTGGGGTGTAGGTAAGTATGTGTGAGTGTGTAAGTGTGTTTTTAATAAATTTTTACTTTCACGGTGTGTGTGTGTGTGTTGTGTTTTTATTTGGGTATTTTTTGTTGTTGTAGAACTACAGGTACCAGCGGGCCCGTTATTTCCCCGCATGCTGGTACTTGAGGTTCTCCAAGTACCAGCAAGCGGGGGAGGCTTGCTGGGCCTTGTAGTTCCACAACAAAAAACAATATTCCTTTTTTTACACACTTATGGCTATCAGCCCGGCACCCACCGCCCAGGGGTGCTGGGCACAGCCTCGGGCTTCTCACCTGGCTCTTGGGTGCCTGGAGGGGGGGGGACCCCTTGAGTTAAGGGGTCCCCACTCCTCCAGGGAACCCTGGCCAGGGGTGACTAGTTGGGGGGGTAATGCCACGGCCGCAGGGACCTACATAAATGTGTCCCCCGGCTGTGGCATTATGTCCCTGGCTAGTGGAGCCCGGTGCTGGTTGTCTAAACATCTTTTGTCCCCCATATTTTTGGAACCAGAACCGGACTAAGAGCCCGGTGCTGGTTGTCTAAATACGGGGAACCCCTGACCAATTTTTTTCCCAGTATTTAAACAACCAGGACCAGTTCAAAGAGCCCGAGGCTGGTTAAACTTAGGAGAGGGGACCTCACGCATTTTTTTTTTTTACAATTTTTTTTAACCCAATCAGACCCTTCTCCATTAAGTTAATGGAAGCCCTGGACAACAAAATTGCATTCATGTCCTCCTCCCACTCCCTTCCCAGTCCCAAACACTAATTTTTTTTTTCTATAAAAATGTACAATATATCACAAGTATGATGAGCAGGCAGGCAGCGGGCATTGGACTGAGATGCAAATTAGTGGCGGAGGGCTAGGTCAGTTGATAGTGGGCGAGTTTGTAAGCCATTGGCGGTGGTTAGAGGGCATTGGCTCAGAGGCAGTAGCGGGCATTGGCTCGGCGGCAGTCAGGGTCATTGGCAGGATTCGGCAGATATTATGGCTGTAGTGCCTCACCAGCCACTGACCTCACCGTATGCCACTGGAGTGTGGGCTGTATTAACAGCCGGGAAGGGGGGGGGGGTGGCATTGCTGCAAGAATTATGCTCTATGATCATATTGGGGAGTGTGGGCTGTATCAACAGCCGGGGGGGGTGTTATTAATTATGTTTTCATGAGGCTGTCCTGTATAGCGAGCGATACATATATGGGGGAGTGTGATGCGGCTGCTGATAGCGGTCTAGGAGAAGATGGATGTATCCGTATAATTAGATAGACTGTATTAACAGCAGGGGGGATGGGGGTTGGTGTTATTATGTTTACTATGAGCCTGTATTAACAGCGGGGAGGGATGGGGGGGGTCTTATTAAGTTTTTATGGTGCTTAATGTGCTTTGAGGCTGTATTAGCAGACAGGGGGGGATGGGGGGTGTTACTATATTTTTTGTGGTGCTTAAGCGGCTTTACCTGGCGCAACGCGCGTATAAGCGGCTTTACCTGGTGCAATTCACGGCACGGTTTGGGGAGAGATGTGTGCTGAGCGAACCGCTCAGCACAGCGTGATGTGTGCTGAGCGTGCGGGGTGAGACGGTAAAGAGGGGGCGCTCATTTCACCCAGCAGGTGAAAAGGAGCGACCAGCTAGATTGAGCCTGCATGCAGGCCAATCTAGTACCAGCGATAGCAATGTGCAGGATGTTGATGGAGCCGCACATACATGTTAGCAGGAAGTAAACAGACCACTTGATTTTTTTCAAATCATTTACTCTTTCTAGATTCCAATCATTCTCATATCCTGCAGACAATCCAAATTACAATGTTATTGATAACTATTTTACCTTTCTTCTCTATACAACATTACAAGAAGAACACAATTGAGTTGCGTAAAAAGCTTTTAATATGTTGGCATTGAATTTTTAAAAAAACATTGACAAAATGAATGTCCGTATTGTTGGGACATGTTTGTGTGTGTTAAAAATTAGTAAGAATGTTATTACACATGATGCAGAAACCAACAAATAAGAACTTTTTAACCAAAAAACAAAGAATGTGTATAATAATGTATATATGTGGCAAACTCTGTATTTACTTACACATCAGCAAGTTTACTGCATCAAACATTAGGAAATAAATTATTTCTGATTACAGTAAGTTTGTGTCCCTTAAATATGATGGTGCATCACACATAGGGACACATGTATTCCTCAAGGCTAACATATTATATGTTGAGGAGTGTTTTTTGGGAACACAGGTTCTCAAACTCGGCCCTCAGGACCCCACACAGTGCATGTTTTGCAGGTCTACTCACAGAATCACAAGTGACATAATTAGCTCCACCTGTGAACCTTTTAACATATGTCTGTGAGTAATTCATACACCTGTGCTTCTACTCGGTTAAGTGAAAAACATGCACTGTGTGTGGTCCTGAGGGCCGAGTTTGTGAACCTGTGCATTAGGACGTTACACACAATGATAAAGTAAAATACTAAATGGATTGTGTGCTTGTAATAAATTAGCACAGCAAGTTTACGATCACTTATCCAGACTTAATGCATGCCACTCATAATCTGTTGTTTTGAGTTTTAAAATACACACAATACACATGCGACATTTGTTTTGCATAAAGCGAGGGTATGTTTGTATGTGTCAAGGAGACACACATTCTGAGTAATGGTTTTGCCAATAAAAATGGCAAAACATCTATTTATGATCACACAACAAATGAAATAAGCAAACCAAACTTACCTTAGAAATAGCGAGTGATGAGCTCTTGCCTAACCTGCCTCCCTACATCTGTACTCCAAGTATCACCAGATGTTTCTAATTCCTCTGCCTGCTGGCTGCTTTCTTCCTCCTCCTCCTCCTCCTCCTCAACATGTGGCAGATGTTGTTGCAAACACATGTTATGAAGAAAGCAGCAGCAGAACACAATTTGAGTCACCTTGGAGGGACTATACAACAAAAGGCCACCAGACTTATCCAGACACCGAAACCTAGATTTCAGCACACCAAAACATCTTTCTATCACATTCCGCGTGGAATTATGTGCATGATTGTAATTGTGTTCATCAGGGGTATCAGGTCGGGACAATGGAGTTAGAAGCCAAGAGAAACAGCCATATCCTCCATCACCTAAAAGACAGATATAGTAACGTGATTCATGTTAAGATACAGCAACACATAAGTAACACACTGTGGGGCAGATGTATTAACCTGTACAAGGCATAAGGAAGTGATAAACCAGTGATATGTGCAAGGTAATAAAGGCAGCGGACAATCTGTTCCTAAATGTTCATTTACATATTGGAGCTGATTGGCTGGTGCCTTTATCACCTTGCACATATCACTGGTTTCTCACTTTCTTATGCCTTCTACAGGTTAATACATCTGCACCTGTATTTGGACAAAGTATACGCAGGCCTACACATATCAAATTACATACACAGCAGCCATCCATCTGGCATTTGTCCATCCTCAAACTTATCAAAGAGGGATGACTGACTGAGGATGAAGGAGTCATGGCAGCCCCCAGGGTAACCATCAACAACACTCATTATTTTGAGATTTGCATCACAAACCACCTGCACATTTGTGGAGTGTTCGAGATGGCGATTAGTCTATATGTGCTGCCTGCCCCTAGGTGGTCTCAGCTGAATGTGTGTGCAATCTATGGCTCCAAGCACATTGGGCATGCCAGCCAGCTCATAGAAATCTACCCTGACGGCATGCCACTGAGACTCCTGGGTAGGGAAGCAGATTGAGGCCTTGATGTGGGGCTGCAAAACAGCCAACACCTGTGTGTATATTTTAAAAAACAATAAACATGAGATTTTAGGACAGAACTGGCCACCGAGAAATTAAAACAAACACAAAACAGAAGAGGTAGTTAGGTATACATCACCTGTGTTAAGATTCTGGAAAATTAGGGCTGTGAGATTCCTATGACATCCCCAGACAGAGCCTGAAAGCTGCCAGTAGCCATAAAGTGCAACACAGCCAGGAGTTTGTACAGGCCTGAGACAGAGCGAGAGCGTGCTGTCTCAGGGTCTAGGCCCAGTTTGACAAGGTCATACAGACGGAAAATGTTGTTACGATTTAGACGGAATATCTGTATGACCTTATCATCGGACAATGCGTTCAAGTTTAAACGCCCCCTAAAAAAACGAGGCCTGCGCAGCCTCCGCGGAACCTGTACAACCTGCTGACCATGTTCAGTTTCTTAGCCCTGGGTACTTACAGGCTGATGTCTGAGTCTGAGGAATCCCACAGCACACAAAAGATCACTGGCCCACAGTCCTGCATGAGTAGGTGTATTGAAATGGGACTAACATCCTTTTATAGGCATCCTAATTCAGGTGTGATTGATTTTTGAGTTGCAACATATGTAAACACGATTGAAAAAAGCAGGTCTATTTTTTTGCCGCTTTTTTTACCAATTCGCAAAAAAAATACGACCGCAATTAAGCACTCAGAAACTAACACCCAAATACGAATGAATAGTGAATTCCCGTATTGTATGAAATAACAGCCGCGTTTGACCGATGGTCTATTCATTCGTATTTCGGAACTTTGCAAATCAAACCATTACGAATAGTCCAAACACTGCCGAGATTGGTGCTTAGTGAATTCCCGGATTGGGACTTAGAAAAAAAAACACAAATCGGACAAACTCGAATTCTTAGTAAATATTGACCATGGAGTCCCTTTCCAAAAGCCATTGCTTGGACCAGCAAGACCGAGTACGTCTCCTCTCCCTCCTCTTTCTCTCTCTGTCCAAATGAATCACTGCAACAGCCTGGTAGTACAGTATCCTCAGCTGGTACTCATCCATGATAAAAGGTAAGAGGCACTTTTAAATAAACTGCAAACTCTCAAAGGACAGTGCAGAAGGCAAACTAACTATACACAGAGCAATGAAGGCACTGGTTTTAAAATGGCCACTGCAACTCCACAACAGAAAAAGACACACCCTCCCCTCCCCTATAATACCAACCCACTATTTAAATAGGTCTTTTTTTTTCCTTTAGAAAAAGACACACCCTTCCCCCCATAATTCCAACCCACTATTTAAATAGGTCTTTTTTTTTTTGTTTAGCACAGATTGCTCAGCACAGATCTCACGTGTGTGTGGGAGATCTAGACACCGGGATGTTGCTCAGCATACATCTCTTGCAGAAATCTCTCCGTGAGTATGGGCCTTTACTCTGTGTTTGTTTTCAATTGATATTATACATTGATAGAATTGTGTCAGAGTCGCTACTTTAGTGCTCCTCTACACACCTTGGCATATTGCCCAGATTTCGTGGGGTTTAGATATTTAGAATTATGTGTCTCAATCTTCAATAATGTAACAGGGTAATCCTGTGTGTCTCAGAATATGCTATAATTGGCTAGAATGAAATGTATTATAGAGACGGTTTATTTCTATTTTGAGACTGTATTTCTGCAATAATTGCTAATAGACATATCCCACCTCTATATTTTCCTTCAAGATTACATAAATAGTATTAACACTCACATATACTATCATGACATGTCATCACTTTTGTGTAATCTTAGATGTAACCCTAATGTGCCCCTCACACAGTATCAGATATATAAATAGATTAGCACTTGCATATATTATAAGATATAGTATTGGGATGCCCTTCTCACCTATAATATAAAATATCTGACTCCTAATATGTGATCCTGAGACAGTGTCGGACTGGGGCATGAAGGGCCCACCGGGGGGATGCTGTTGTAGGGGCCCATGCTTAAGGGTGTGGCCAGGCTCCAGTGGGGGTGTGGCCAGCCAACACAGAGGTTTGACTAACCATTACAGAGTGAGTACATGTTCTGTGCGCCTTGATAAATATATAACCAACCATATTCTTGTGAAGTACAATGTAACATATGTATAATGCATAACTCAAGTGCACCTGGATAAAGTCTGGAACCTGATCCCCAGAAGAGAAGGAGGGCCCACATGCAGTGGGGCCCACCAGTGGTTTCCCCTGTTCCCCTGTGGGCCAGTCCGACCCTGTCCTGAGATGCATCCTATGCATCACATTCGGTACAATGTCCATGTAACACACCTCTCACTTATAGTATCAGGTATGTAAATATGTTGTTGTTCACAGGAACTTTATAATGTAATACTTAGATTCCTCTTACACGTAGTATCCGATATATTATCTCCTTGCCTCTCACTTACAGTGTCAGGCGTTTGGTACTGTTAAGTATAATATCGGTCAACTATAGTGTCAGGTGTCCAACTTATGTTATTCAGTCCTGAGATGCCTCTCAATTCAATATGCTGTACAATATGCCTCTTACCGTTAGTGTCAGGTATATTGATAAATTGTTATCCACAAGAAATATTTGACATATAACTTAGATACCCCTTGCAAGCAGTATCAATTGTGTTATTATTTCACCTCTCACTTATAGTGTCAGGTGTCTAGTATATCTGACTTAATCCTATAATACCTCTCACATACAGTGTCAGGTATAATATTTGTTCACCTCTCACTTATAGTGTCAGGTGTATGGCACATTTGCGTATATTATTGTAATGGGCATCCATATAATTATATTCCCTGTGAATAGAGTAGTGTGCTCATAGATATCAGTGTCAGGTGTTGGGGTATTTTGGGGTCACAAGAGGTCTGGACATATTGGGCGAGATTCAATTGTTTTTGGCGCCGGCAGCCAGTAGATGATGCCCAAAACAGCTATTCAATTGTTATTCCATTCAGGCGCCTGCATTTTAGCTCACCACCCCTGTGAACTTTTCACGTTATGCTGATACTTTAGGCGGGTTTAGTGAAGTGCACAATAAAAAAAGCACAGTTTACTGTTGCCATGTCACTTTAGATGGGTGATTGGGTGCAATAAACAATTGAATTCCACCATTTGGTAGCAGTGACAAATGTATTCTATTCCAATAGATATTTTCTAAACTTATTGTAGTACACTAGTTGTTACTAAGGGGCAGGGGCGCATTGGGATAGAAACCCAGCCTGGGAAATTTATGGAAGCAGCCCTTACTGGGGTGGGGTCAGGTGAGGGGGTGCAGTATACAGTATGTCTCTGAGTGCAGACAGGTGATCATGTACTCACAAGTTAATGGGCTCAGCTGTTTGTGAAGGGTGATGGAGAAGCCAAATAAACTCTCTTTGTACCCAACCTTGATCAACGTGTCTGTCACTTCCAGATTAAAGTCATTGACTCTGTTCCTAGCAATGAAGCTGAGGCAGGAGAGACAGATCAGTGCAGCCCATGCTGCAGACTCTATGCTGGCTGTAGAGGGACTAGAACGAGGCTCCCCTCCTTCCTACACCGGCAAAGTACTGTGCAAGGCAGGGATGTGCGGCGAGGTAAATGGCTCAGGAGGCACTGGCTAGCACCCGAGCCAGATTTACACACAATATACAGTATGAGCCCAAGGGTTCATGTGGACATTATACAGTGGTCAATTGGTGCATTTTGATCAGAGATGTGCAGAAATTGCACTGCCTCACCTGCCATAGACTTTTTTTACTCCATAATTTTGACAATAAAAATTATTATTATAATACAAATAAGTTATTTCTAATATATTCTTTGTTTATTTCATATACTTTATATAGTCAAAACTCTGGTGTATACGTTAGTATGACAGAAAAAGCTCTGCCTCACCTCACCGCACGTCACTGGAAGGTCACTTGGATAGCTGCACCCCCTGAGCCTCAGTGCTGGCTGTTGCTGTCACACAACAGATAAGGGAGAGAAGCTGTGACCAGGTGGAGTGCTGCTTTCCAATAACCCCCTTTGTGTGCCAGTGAGCAGAGGATTCCAGGCAGAGCAGGAGGATGGCTTAGCAGAGACACGGGATCCGACTCTCACCACCTCCAAATTGGTGTCACTACCATGCAGTCTGATCCTCAGAGATCCTTATGGAGACTGCTGATGTCACTTAGCTGGTGCACAATGCATCTGTGCGGCACTGGCCTGATCACTGCAGGCAGTCAGTAACTGCCCGGTTTTGGGTAGAGCATGGCCACTAAGAAGAGCAAGGGGGCCCGGCCCAGTAGCAAACCATCCAGACCACCCAGTGGATCAATCCGCCCATTCTAGGCGGTTATAGCTCTTCAGATGGGGGATGCTTCATTGCACACCATTAGCCTGTGTTTACCTAGAGCACAGAGCAGGTGTCCTCATACTGTGTAGCATATTTACCTTTACTCGATGTCAAGAAGAGGATGTGAGGAGCATGTGATCACTGCAATTTGCAGGCACGGATCATAACATAATATTCCAAGTGTCCACTACTGAAACAACAACCGCCAAAAAGGCACTGGATAAAATCACAATGATATGGTGTGACGCATTCTGTCATGTCTGACAAGCACATTGTAGAAAGGGGAAGCAGTTGGCTTCCCGACGGACAGGATCCCGGTGGTCAATACACCAATGCCGGTATCCCGAATGTGGACGCAATCCCGGCATCTAGATACCGATACCGCACGGGATACCGGCATCATAATACTGACAGCCTGCATTACAATAGTTCTGACAGCAGCACAAGCTGGTGTCCTGCTGTGCATGCGCGGGGGGGGGTTAGGTTTAGTCAGGAGAAGGGGCGTTAGAGTTAAGGTGGGTACACACAGAGAGATGTGTCCCAGAGATATGTGCTGAGCGATCTAGCACAGATTGTTCAGCACACATCTCCCCCCCACTCAGCACACAGCATGATGTGTGCTGAGCAAGGGGGGAAATAAAAAGCTCACTTCACCCAGTGGTGAAGTCAGTGATAGCGACGTGCGGGGCCGCGCATCGTTATCGCTATGGGCTATACAAATGGAGTGATGTGTGCTTCGTTTCTAAGCAATCTAGTCAGATTGCTTAGAATTTAAGCACACATCTCTACATGTGTACCCCCTATAGGGTGCAGGGCCGGGAATGTTAGGTTAGGGACCGGGGAGGTTAGGGTTAGGCATCAAGCGGGGAGGGTTAAGTTTAGGCAACTGGGAAGGGAAGGTTGGGTTTAGGCACCCACAAGAGTTACGTTAGGGAACAGAGGAGGGTTAGGAGACTTTAGAGGGGGCTGTCGAGATTCTGATGGACGGGATACCGCTGTCGGTAATCTAACTGCCAGCATCCCATCCATTGGTAAATCATACTGAACCTGTAGAAAGCTGTGATCCTTGTGTAGCATGTCATACCTTTGTATACTCCAGGTGATTGGCTCCAATCATCTTTAGTTTAGTTCTGCTGCTCTTATGGTTTTGTTTCAGTTATTTAACCCTGATAATCATGACCATCATATAATCACAATTATGCTCATAAGGGGTGTATTTAAAAAACTGTCATAACATTCCATATTTCTTCAGTCCAACATAGACAATCAAATAAAAGAATTCATCTTACATGCATGATGACAATCCCTCAATTTCCCTGATACTGACTCTCTCTCTCTCTCTCTTTCTCTTTATATATATATATATATATATATATACACGATATTCAGTCCACACTCACGGCTTTAAAGTGCGAATCAGTGGTGCTCTGTAATGGTCAATTAAGCCCACGTAATAAAGATAATTCTGTAGGTACAGGCACGCTGTGCATCTGCGCACCCTGTTGAACTTGTGTAATAAATCTGGGTGTATTTCTCTTACTAGATGATATGATTCATGCCTTTATTTTATTCAGCTGGTTCCTATAGGGAACAGGAAGGGAGGTACCTGTTATAACTGCCTTTGCTATAAGAGTGGGCCATGGGTGAGTTGTGTATTATGGGCTGCTGGCTTTCCTGACAATCTAATCACTGTGATCTTGAAAAAGGTTAGTCCAGAACCGAAACATCGATCTGCCATGATTATCCAACTGCTGGTATGATACACCACTGAGGTGAAATAAAAGTATATTTTCTACAACTTGGTGAGTGCCTGTACCTACAGAATTATTTATATATATATATATATATATATATATATATATATATATATATATATATATGTATATATATATTGTGGCAGGGACAGCATGATTTCACATGAGGTTAATGTGGAATAGCAGGCTTTTGCAGCAGTGGAGCAGCAGCAACAGGTCTGATTGAATCCAGTCCAGGTTTTAACTGAGTCTCTTGCAAGCCACAGATGGGCTAATCATTTCACCTTGTCTACTACCTTTAAAAATGTGTTTATTTCAGTTGGTCATGGATACTGATGCTAGCAAGTGACCAGGCGATATATGGGAGTCTGGGGTTACAATAGCAGCCATTTGGAATATGCACTGTTTGTGATTACCAGAGCTTGGAATGTTAAACTGCTGTTTGAAGAGCTGCGTGTAAGTTCTGACCTGCAAAACCAGCATGTAAAGCAGTATCCTGCCCGAGGTGAAAATACTCAGTTTAGGTGATCCTGTCACAATATATATATATATATATATATATATATATATATATACACACCACTGCGCAATGACAAGCGGCCCCACAGACTTCTTGTCATTGCGTACCAGTAGATCCAAGCTGCGGCCGAGAATAGTATGGTCACTGGTGCAGCCTGGTGTAGCTGGCCGGAAAGACCTTCTTGACGTCAGGTGCTGGGCAGAGCAATGGCAGCACACAGACACGGGCTGCACCAGCGGTGAACAGGTGACTCGAAAAGACTAAGGCACTGTGGCTGGGGAGGTGGTTGATAGACAGAAGGTTGACAGTCAATAGGTCGGCACCATAGGGTCGACAGGGTTGACACACTTTTTTTAGGGTTTTTTCATGTTTTTACATCTTTTGCTTCATTTACTATCTATGTCACAAACTATTACCTTTAGCAATCTTGTGGAGAACAAAGCAGGCCACCGAGCCCGAAGCATGGTGATTAAACCTTTTGACCCTTTTGACTGTTGACCTTTTGACCTGTCAACCTTTTGATGTAATTCTCAGACATATACAGGGCCAGCAATAACAGTAAGTCGTTAGATGCTGCAGTAAAGGCAAGACAGTCTGAGCTGGGTGGTGTTTCCAGATATGGGCACCATTCCACAGTCCAAATCCACAGCTCTGTGGAGCATTGGAGTCAGTCTGGGAGTCTCCGGGAGCAACAGAAGAACCTACCACCGACCCTGGCCATATATAAACGTATTGATCTCCTTATA
The DNA here is from genome assembly GCF_028390025.1 of Pseudophryne corroboree. Lineage (NCBI taxonomy): Eukaryota > Metazoa > Chordata > Amphibia > Anura > Myobatrachidae > Pseudophryne > Pseudophryne corroboree. Next base: position 638,794,042 of record NC_086449.1, read on the forward strand.
CCGTGGATAGTGTACTGTATGTAATACAGTAATTAATAATAGTATAGGTCAGTGGTTTCCAAACTTTTTTGAATCACGGCGCCCTAGAATATCAGAATTTTTTTCACGGCAACCCTAGGCCAAAATTTTCTTATTGAGAAATTTAGAAAGAAATATTACATTAAGTGGACCGCGTTTATATGTCATCCTTAGGGTCAGTTGTGTGGTGACGGACAAGATTTGCTTCTATTTGGCCACATATTTTATGACTGGCAGCCACCAGCACTGGTTTTGCCTATTATATTGACCATGAATAATTTGAATTGGTCCTGGACCACCAACCCAGGGCACCCCAGGGAGCCACGGCACACAGTTTGGGAACCTCTGGTATAGGTTCTAGTGGAGAAACCCTAAACAGATGTACTCTCTGTATAAAACATACAGTTGTATTACTGCTATTGTGGTCATAATTTAAGATATTGGCCAGAGGAAGGCGGAAGGTGAAGGGTTCCAGGTAACCCCCCTGTGTTTGCCTATTCTATGAGATTGCTTATATTGGGTCATACTGGTTAATACTGAGAGCTAGCTCATCTATAGGTACCATGAACTGAGGCGTAACTAGGGTGTGTAGAGCAGGGCACATGCCCTGGGTGCCATGGCAGGACCAGCAGATGGGGCCGGCAGTGGCCAGGACATTGTACCCACAATGCCAGCCTGCCTGCCTTGGTCATTGCGCTACTGTCGTTCTCCGGCCCATTACTATAGCACCGCTGAGCTAGGCCCATGGTGTCCAGCAGCGTTCCTACAGCAGCAGCAGCTCCCAGCCTACCTACCACTTTGTTATGTGGTGCTGCTGCGTGGAAGGAGCATGACTGCGACACCACATGACTGAGCTCCCCGCTGCTTGGCCAGCCTCACACAGTCCCTGCTTCTGACTTGCAGGCTCCCATGCTCCCGGCTGATGATAAATGAAGGGGGAAGGGGGAGAAACAACACAGACACCAACACACACACACTCACTCTGAAGGAGGAAGGGATACACAGACAGGAACAGAATGAAGGGCATGGTCGGATGTAGGCTCATGGGGGCCCCAGAGCAACAAATTTGTGGGGGCCCACACCAATAAATATTACGGCCACCCACCCCCTCCTATTTTTTAGCCCTGGAGACCCCCCCATGTGCGGTTCAAGGGGAGGACGGGCACAGAGTGTGCAGTGCTTATGGTACCTGCCACCACACCACACCACCCTATCTCACTTTTTCTAGGGCTCTCTGCCTCCAGCCTCTGTGCAGTAGCAGCACCAGCACATCCCTTAGTGCTGATGGTGCTGCCTCTACATTCCTCAGCTCTGACAGGTCTAGCTGTGTTGACCAAAGCCAAGACGGCAGATGAGCCTGGCAATTTTCCTGACCGCCCCTTCCCCCAATTTATAATCCGACCCTGATGAAGGGGAGTGGGGGAGACATACAGAGAGGCAAAGAATTGAAAGGGGGGTACACACAGGGAAATGACAATGCATGGGGAGATAATGGTTTGGCTGAAAGATGACGTGTGAGTGATGGTGTTCAGAGGCAGAGAGATGAGGCAGGGGGTAGGTGATGGTGTGCTGAGAGACGACGCAGGGGGAGGTGAAGGTGTGCTGGGAGATGAAGCAGGGGTTAGGTGATGGTTTGCTGAGAGATGTTGCAGGGGGAGGTGATAATGTGCTGAGAGATGTCGCAGGGGATAAGTGAAAGTGTGCTGGGAGATGACGCAGGGGGTAAGTGATGGTATGCAGAGAAACAACACGGGGAGGTGATGGTGTGCAGAGAGACGACGCAGGGGGAGGTGAAGGTGTGCTGAGAGGTGATGCAGGGGGAGGTGATGGTGTGCAGAGAGATGATGCAGGAGGAGATGACATGTGCAGAGAGACAACGGAGAGAGATGACGCCGGGGGAGGTGATGGAGTGCAGAGAGACGACGGAGGGGGAGGTGAAGGTGTGCTGAGAGACGATGCAGGGGGAGATGGTAGTGTGCAGAGAGATGACACAGGGGGAGTTGATGGTGTGCAGAGAGATGACGCAGGAGGAGATGATGGTGTGCTGAGAGATGACGCAGGGGGAGGTAATGGTGTGCTGAGAAATGACGCAGGGGGAGGTGATGGAGTGCAGAGAGACAACGCAGGGGGAGGTGCAGGTGTGCTGAGAGATGATGCAGGGGGAGATGATGGTGTGCAGAGAGATGACACAGGGGGAGGTGATGGAGTGCAGAGAGACGACGCAGGGGTAGGTGAAGGTGTGCTGAGAGATGATGCAGGGGAGGTGATGGTGTGCAGAGAGATGACACGGGGAGATGATGGTGTGCTGAGAGATGATGCAGGGGGAGATGATGGTGTGCAGAGAGGCGACGCAGGGGGAGGTGAAGGTGTGCTGAGAGATGATGCAGGAGGAGATGATGGTGTGCAGGGAGATGATGCAGGGGGAGGTGAAGATGTGCTGAGAGACGATGCAGGGGAGATGATGGTGTGCTGAGAGACGATGCAGGGGGAGATGATGGTGTGCAGAGAGACGACACAGGTGGAGGTGAAGGTGTGCTGAGAGACGATGCAGGGGGAAATGATGGTGTGCAGAGAGACGACACAGGGGTGGGTGATGTGGCTGAGAGATGACACAGGGGGTAGATGATGGTGTGGCTGAGAGACACAGGGGGGAGATGGTGTGGCTGAGAGACACAGGGGGGAGATGGTGTGGCTGAGGAATGCAGGGGACAGGATGTGAGTCTGGTTGAACCACTATTGTATGATGCTGACCTTGGGCCTAATTCAGACCTGATCGTAGCAGCAAATTTGTTAGCAGATGGGCCAAACCATGTGCACTGCTGGGGAGCAGCTATAACATGTGCAGAGAGAGGTCAGGTCTGAATTAGGCTCCTTGTTAATATTCCTACACAAACCGGCATCTTCTGGATGATGTGATCTTTTACATGATTAGTGAATAGCGACTAAAGACACCATCTGTCTTAGAGGATACATTTCTTCAGAGGTTCCAAGTTGTAAAAAAACAACATATAGGTTAGGTGCATGTGCAATTGAAAAGAATGTTCCCAGTGTGACAAGAAACAGGTGGCGTGTCATGTTGGCACGCCCCATTTTCAGTGGCCATGGTATGTGTACACGCCCACTTATTTGACGCCTGCGCATATAGTTTACTTTATGGCTTATTTTGTCTGTGTGTGTGGTGGTGGTGGTGGTGGGGGGGGGGGGCATTCTTAATCTTGCCCTGGACTCGATAACCATAGTTACACCTCTGACCAAGAGCAAGAGTGTCTCTTTTGTAGTTTACCCTTCCTTTTTAGCACCTGCTGTGTTTAACTGAGCAACTATAATTTCTGTATTGTTGTGCATAGGATCACTGATGCCTGAAAAGGAATGCTGGTCTATGTATTGCTATAATTTGGGGGTCAAATAGAGTAGCGGCAGTTGTTTTACTGGTTCACATCACTGTGACTCTTCTGTATGTCTCATGCATATTGGACAATATGATGCTCTCCTTTTCTCTACATATTTATTTTTCCTCATCCCAGGTATGATGCTTCTGCCATAAACTCAGGTTGTGTTCAAAGAGTCAAACTAGATGGAAGGCTTCCCAGCAAGCATAGAAAAGAGGAATTGCTATTATGCCACACTCTTGAGTTACAGAAAGTGCAGCATGGCCACAGATTCAATTGTGCATGTACCCCTCAAAATCCACAGATTTGTACAAACTATATATGTTCTCCATGTGCTTGCATGGGTTTCCTCCAGGTGTAACTGTTTCCTCCCACAATTTAAAAACATACTGGAAGGTTAATTGGTTTCTGAAATGAGCTCACTGTATATGTTGTCCATGTGATATTTAAGATCCCAGAATACATCAGGTATGGGATTGTCCAGATATTTCTTTCATTTTTTTTCTTTCCTTTTTTTATTCTTAATCTATAAATGGAAACACCATGCTTAAGATATAATCGTTATGGTAAAATTGATAACTCTATTTCTCCTAAGTTCACAGGATCCACAGGATAATATTGGGATATGATGACGTGACAGCGGTTTTGCACCAAACAGTCAAATCTTTCGGCCTCCCAGCATACAACGGGCCCATTCATATATCCCCACCTCCTGGCTCAGGCAAATCAGTTGTTTTCCCAAAGATCAAGGCAGGAGCATCATAGATAGCCCTAATCAGGCGATAAGAACACACATGCACACTCTTCCATACAAGAAGCAAGAGGTTAGTGAGTGAAAAGGATCCTCAAATCAGGTGCCGCAGGGTGGGATCCCTGTGGATCCTGTGGATTTAGGAGAAATAGCGTTATCAACGGTAAGTTTTACCATAACGACTATTTCTCTGGCAGGGTCCACAGGTTATCCACAGGATAACATTGGGATCTCCCAAAGCAATTTAGTGGTGGGGACGCTCCTGATTGGACAGGAGAATCCTTTGCCTGAATTAAAAGTCCTGAGAGGAAATGGTATCAACAGCAAAATGTCTAATGAATGTGGTAATGGAAGACCATGAGGCTTCCTTACATATCTGTTCTGCTGAAGTACCACATTGTGCTGCCCATGACGGACCTACCTTACGAGTAGAGTGAGCAGAGACATAAGCCAGAATAGGGAGATCAGCTTGAGAGTATGCTTCTGAAATTGTCATCCGAAGCCACCTCGCTAGTGTCTGCTTATCAGCAGGCCATCCTCTCTTGTGAAATCCGTAGAGAATGAAGAGAGTGTCTATCTTTCTGATGACACTGGTATGATCCACGTAGATCCTTAAAGCACGAACTACGTCCAACGATGCATCTCCCACAGAAAGGTCCGACCCCTGGAAGGCCGGGACTACAATATCTTTGATAAGGTGGAATTTAGACACCACCTTAGGAAGATACCCAGATTTGGTTCTGAGAACTGCTCTGTCTGGATACAAAAATCAGAAAAGGAGGGTGACATAACAATGCCCCTAAATCTGAAAGTCTTCTAGCTGAAGCAATAGCCAGTAAAAAGAGAACTTTAGCTGTCAATCATTTAAGATACACTCGTTTAAGTGGTTCAAATGGGGCAACTTGAAGGGCCTTTAGGACTAAACTTAAGTCCCAAGACACTGTAGGAGGAAAAAAGGAAGTTGAATGTGCAACATTCCGTGGAAAAAAGTGCGCACATCTTGTAGGTTAGCAATTTTCATTTGGAACCATATAGTTAATGCTGACACTTGTACTCTCAAGGAAACCACCAGTAAATCTTTGAGGTAGTTTAATTACCGGGGAAAAATTGAGGTAGTTTAAATACCGGGGAAAAATTGACTGGGGTCCCCCTGTATTTACACAACCAGCACCGGGCTCTTGGGCCGGCCCTGGTTCCAAAAATACGGGGGACAAAAGACGTAGGGGTCCCCCATATTTTTAAAACCAGCACCGGGCTCCACTAGCCGAGAAGATAATGCCACAGCCGGGGGACACATTTATGTAGGTCCCTGCGGCCGTGGCATTACCCCCCCCAACTAGTCACCCCTGGTCGGGGTACTCTGGGGGAGTGGGGACCCCTTAAATCAAGGCGTCCCCCCATCCAGGCACCCAAGGGCCAGGGGTGAAGCTCGAGGGCGGTGGATGGGGGGCTGATAGTTTTTTTGTGTTTAAAAAAGAATATTGTCTTTTGTTTTAGAACTACAAGTCCCAGCAAGCCTCCCCCGCTTGCTGTTACTTGGAGAACCACAAGTACCAGCATGCAGGGTAATAACGGGCCAACTGGTACCTGTAATTCTACATCAAAAGAAATACCCAAATAAAAACAAGACACACACACCGTGACAGTACAATTTTATTAAAACACACTTACACACTCATACATGCTCATCCCAGCAGCCAATCAGGGAGCGCACATCATGGCGCTCACCTGCTTGGCTGTGCGATACTAGCCTGTCAATCAGGCGGAGCACAGCGGCTAGAATGGAGGATAGCGGTCCTCTATTCTAGCCTATGATGGAAACTTTGCGGTCTGTGGCTAACCGCGAGGTTAATTGGGGTCACTCTTGTGGGTGTCCCTAATTTACTTTTCGGTTAGCCACAGACCGCAAAGTTCCCATCATAGGCTAGAATGGAGGACCGCTATCCTCCATTCTAGCCGCTGAGCCTGATTGACAGGCTAGTAGTGCACAGCCAAGCAGGAGAGCGCCATGACGTGCTCTCCCTGATTGGCTGCTGGGATCTCCAGTGACAGGAGTCACAGGGGTTCCGGCATTCGGGGAAAGGGGTTCCATGTGTCCACATGGAACCCCTTTAGTTGTGTGGAGCGGGATTTAGTTTTTTAGTTTTTTATCGACTCTTTGGATTACTACAGGACCGAAGAGGACCGAGCTTCACCGGATGGTCCGTAAGTATAATTTTATTCCTTACAGGTACCCCGTGGATTCTACTGGACAAGTGGACGTGATTCTCGGTGTGGGATGTAGGTAAGTATATATGAGTGTGTAAGTGTGTTTGAATAAAATTATACTTTCAAGGTGTGTGTGTGTTTTGTTTTTATTTGGGTATTTTTTTGTGGTAGAACTACTGGTACAAGTTGGCCCGTTATTTCCCCGCATGCTGGTACTTGTGGTTCTCCAAGTACCAGCTTGTGAGGGAGGCTTGCTGGAACTTGTAGTTCTCAGACAAAAAAACAATATTCTTTATTTTACACAAACAAAGGCTAACCACTGCCCAGGGATGGGGAAACAGCCTCTGGCTTCACCCCTGGTCCTTGCGTGCCTGGAGGGGGGACCCCTTGATTTAAGGGGTCCCCACTCCCCCAGGGTACCCCGGCTAGGGGTGACTAGTTGGGGAAGTAATGCCATGGCCACAGGGACCTACATAAATGTCCCCCGGCTGTTGCATTATCTTCTCGGCTAGTGGAGACCGGTGCTGGTTTCAAAAATACGGGGGACCCGTACATCTTTTGTGCCCCGTATTCTTGGAACCAGGGCCGGCCCAAGAGCCCAGTGCTGGCTGTCTAAATACAGGGGGACCCCAGTCAATTTTTCCCCGGTATTTAAACTACCAGGACCGGCTCAAAGAGTTATGCTTAGGACGGGGACCCCACGCAAATTTTTTTTTTTTACATTTTTAACTATTTCTGACCCTTTTCCACAGAGAAGCATGCACGGATCTCACTGATCCGTGCAAGACTATCTGAACATGCCAGCAAAAAGCAGGTCTATTTGAAAGCTCCTTTTTTTTTACGAATTCCATGCTTTCCCGGCAGTGTTTGGCTATTGTCGGCTGTGATTGAGAATACAAATTCTTAGTAAATTACCGAGTTGTGTAAAGTACAACAGAGATTCTCTAACCTTCCCATTGGTGTTCGTTTATGCCGTTAGGGGACTCGGACGTGCATTTAGTGCACTGTACATACTGTAAAGTGTTACGTTCCTGATGCTCAGAACTGGAGAGATGTTTGTGTAGAGAGTCCAGAGCACCAGGACGTGACGCTGAAATAAGGGATGGTACGAGAATAGCCCCTAGCACCCTACCTCCGTTGTTTTACCCGTGTGGTCAGTTCACGCCTGAGTGACTATGGTTTCTTGGGCCCACGGCAGCCACGTTTAAAGCGCGGATTAGGTCTGCCCAACTCCGATGCCCCCAGGTCTTAGAGTGAGACAAGGCGTGAACCGAGACAGGATAATAACAAGGGGACCTCTAACTAAAGCAAACAGAAGCTAGGGGCTACTAACTACTCTAAAACTAAATATATGTGCGGCACGCCGCCAAAGGAAAAGAACAACAAAAGATACCACTGTCCACTCCCCCACACGGCACCGCCGAGTTCCGGGGAGGACAGTGAAAAGCGTAAACCTCCGCAAAAACCACCAATACAAAAGTAAAACAAGGACTAAGCGGCCTAGGCCGCAACATGCGGCAGAAGCCGCTACTCACAAAACCGGGAGAGAACCCCAACAAGCGAGAACCCCCAGATGACCGCAACAGGTTCACTTGGACAGGAAGGATTCCCAGGACCGGCTTCAGAACTCCAGAACTCAGGAGCACTGGGAGCAGGATCGACCAGATACAGCTGACCAGGAACAGACGTTGCAAGGCAGGAACAGCATACAGGAAGCTATCACCGGCGAGGCTGCAGTGTGCTGGCTCCCATAAAAAGACCCTGCTGGCCAATGACAGGAAGGCCAGCAAGACCAGCCCCCAGACCCTAATTACTAGTTGCCGTGCAGCTGCCCTGCTGCACGAGCAACTAATCAATCCTATCTGGCAACGGGGAACGCGGTCCGCCAATGGCGTCCCCGTTGCTATGGACCCAGCGGATGAGGACGCCCAGCATCCTACCGTTGCCAGGGACCCGGCGGCTACAGTACGCACGGCGTCCTGGCGTTGCTAGGCGCCGGGCGGGCAGGGAGGGAGGTGCGGCGGCCGTGAGCGTCGCTCGGAAGCAGACCGAGCGGCGCCGCGGACCGCGGCACCTAACAGTACCCCCCCCCCTTGAGGAGGGGTTAAAGAACCCCTAAAGCCGGGTTTCTGAGGAAATTCCTGAAAGAATAATCTCTTAAGTTTAGGGGCATGTAAATCGTTATCCAGGACCCAAGACCTTTCTTCCGGGCCATAGCCTTTCCAGTGAACCAAAAAAATAAAGCCGGCCCCGAGAAACTTTGGAATCTAAAACCTTGCCCCTGAACATCCACCGGAGGTCTACCCTGGGAAGTCTTCCGAGGGAATCTCCTGGAAGAAAAATACTGCTTCAGAAGGGAACAGTAAAAAGTATTGCCAATTTTGAGTGATTTAGGCAAGCGTAGCCGAAAAGCAACTGGGTTGACCTTCTTAACGATAAGGAACGGTCCAATAAATTTGGGTCCCAATCTAGCCGAGGGTTGTCGGAGCTTGATGTTGTGGGTTGACAACCACACCTTATCTCCCACCTTAAAAGTGCATGGGCGTCGGAACCTATCAGAATTTTTTTTTTCTCGGAAGGCAGCCTTCTTAAGGGCAAAGTGCACCTTTTTCCAAATCATTCTGAGACGGGAAGTTAAGGTCAACGAGGAGACTGGAAAATGAGGGTAAAAAGAATTGGCTCTAGGATGAAAGCCCAAGACCGAAAAGAATGGAGACTCCTTGTTGGAAGAATGACAAGAGTTATTATAGGCAAACTCGGCCAAAGGAAGAAATTCAGACCAATCATTCTGAAGTTTGGACGAATACAGCCGTAAATACTGTTTTAACGACTGATTAACACATTCAGTTTGTCCGTTAGACTGTGGATGGTACCCAGATGTTAAAGAGAGTTTCATATTTAATGAGGCACAAAAACGTTTCCAGAAACGGGCGATGAATTGCGGTCCCCGATCAGAGACAATATCCCTGGGTAAACCATGGCGGAGAAATAAAACTGCCAACCCTTGAGCAGAGGGTAATCGGGGGAGAGCAATGAAGTGGGCCATCTTACTAAAACGGTCTACTACCACCCAAATGACTCGAAACCCAGCTGAAAGAGGAAGGTCCACCACGAAATCCATGGATATATGTGACCATGGTCTGAGAGGAACGGCTAAAGGCATGAGTTGCCCGACCGGCAACGATCGAGATACCTTGTACTGAGCACAAACCTGACAGGAACGGACAAATTCCCTTACATCTTTAGAAAGATTAGGCCACCACACTGAGCGAGAGATTAACTCCAAGGTCTTAGTGATACCCGGATGACCAGAAACCTTATTATCATGAAACTCAGCTAGAACAGTGCCTCTCAGAAATTCAGGGACGAAGAGACGATCTGCAGGAGTGACTTTGGGAGCCTGCTGCTGAAGCTGGACTAGCTGTGTGTATATAAATCCTGTGTGAGGCCAGCCCGGATGACAAACGATGGGACTATGGGGGTAGTAGCCGGGTGGTTATTGTGAACCGGAAGAAAACAATGTGACAGGGCATTGGCTTTTGTATTTTTGGAACCGGGCCTGAAGGTGATAATAAACCTGAAACGAGTAAAAAACAGCGCCCAACGTGCCTGTCGAGCATTAAGCCGTTTAGCTGACTCAATATACTGCAGGTTCTTGTGGTCGGTAAACACCGTGATGGTATGCCTTGCTCCTTCCAGCCAGTGCCTCCACTCCTCGAAAGCCCATTTAACTGCCAACAATTCTCGATTACCAACATCATAGTTGGATTCTGCGGAGGAGAATTTTCTGGATATGAAGGCACATGGGTGTAATTCCTGAGACTCCGGGTCTTCCTGAGAAAGGATAGCCCCCACTCCAACCTCTGAGGCATCTACCTCGACAATAAAGGGGAGATCCGGGTTATGGTTTCTGAGTACTGGAGCTGAGACAAAGGCCTGCTTTAAGGCCAGAAAGGCAGACTTGGCTTCAGGCGACCAATTGGAAGGATCCGCTCCTTTTTTAGTCAATGCCACAATAGGAGCAACCAAATCTGAGAAGGTATGAATAAAACGCCTATAGTAATTTGCAAACCCTAAAAAGCGCTGAATTGCTTTTAAGTTCGTGGGTTGTGCCCAATTTAGGATGGCCTGGAGTTTTTTTGGTTTCATGAAAAACCCCTTAGGAGAAATAATATACCCAAGGAAGGACACTTCTGTGATGTGGAAATTACATTTCTCCAGTTTGGCGTATAAATGATTTTCCCGTAACTTCTGAAGGACCAGTCGCACATGGGTAATATGTTGTTCAAAAGACTCAAAGTAAATCAAAATGTTGTCTAAATAAACGACTACGAACTTTCCTAGAAAGTCGCGAAGGACGTCGTTAATGAGATCTTGAAATACAGCAGGAGCATTAGACAGCCCAAACGGCATCACCAGGTATTCATAATGTCCCGACTGTGTGCTGAAAGCCGTCTTCCACTCATACCCAGATTTTATTCGGATGAGATTGTAAGCCCCTCTAAGATCGATCTTGGAAAAGATAACGGCAGTCTGGAGCTGATCAAACAGTACTGAAATCAGTGGCAAGGGGTAGGTGTTTTTAACAGAAATTTTATTAAGAGCCCGATAATCAGTACATGGTCTGAGCGACCCATCTTTTTTCTCAACAAAAAAGAACCCTGCACTCAATGGAGATTTCGAGGGCCTAATGAAGCTTTTTTTTAGGCTCTCCTGTACATAATCATTCATTGCTGTAGTTTCCGGCCCAGACAGGGCATATAGTCTCCCCTTAGGCAAAGAGGCACCGGGAACTAAGTCGATAGCGCAGTCATAGGACCGATGAGGAGGCAGAATATCCGCATTACCCTTGGAGAAAACGTCGGCAAAGTCCTGATATTCCAAAGGAATAAGTTCTGGGGTGACTGCCGCAACCCGGACTGGACGGGAAATACATTCCTTAACACAAAAGGGACCCCATCGGGAAATCTCCCCAGACCGCCAATCTATGGTGGGATTATGAAAGGCAAGCCAGGGGTGACCCAAAACTACGGGGACAGCCGGACAATGGGTAAGGTAAAATTCGATTTTCTCCGAATGTAGGGCCCCCACTGTCAGTTGTACTGGAGGTGTGCGGTGAGTGATTACCCCATTAGAAAGCGGACCACCATCCAAGCTGTGCATGGTGATACGTTTATCCAAAGGTATCTGTGGAACGCCCAAAGCCTGAGCCCAACCAAGATCCATGAAATTTCCCGCAGCTCCACTGTTGACGAAGGCCGACACCAACGAACTGAGGCTACCAAAGGAAATTTTTACAGGAACTTATAAGGAATCATTAGAGGAGATCAACTGCAGACCCAAGTGAACCCCCTCACAATTCACTGGGTCAGAGCGTTTCCCTGCTTATTCGGGCAATTACGTGCGATATGTCCCTTGCCACCACAATACAAGCAAAGACCAGAATTTAGCCTTCTGGTTCTTTCCTCTGGGGACAGCCGGGAGAGACCCATTTGCATGGGCTCCTCGACGTCTTCAGGGAAAGTATACACACATGGACTAGGCCTGAAACTAGCTCCTCTTTCAGCCCTCCACTCCCGGAGACGACAATCAATTTTAATAGCAAGCTCCATGAGTTTGTCTAAAGTCTCTGGAGCGGGGTACTGCAGGAGACTGTCTTTAATAACTTCAGACAAACCGAGGCGAAACTGACTGCGCAGGGCCGGGTCATTCCAGCCACAGTCGTTCGACCAACGGCGAAACTCGGTACAATACGCCTCTGCTGGATTTTTCCCTTGCTTAAGTGCACGCAAGTGGCTCTCAGCCGACGCTTCTCTATCAGGGTCATCGTACAAAAGGCCTAGAGACTTAAAAAAGGCATCTACAGATAGCAAGGCAACATCATCGGCTTTTAGCACAAAAGCCTAGGTTTGCGGATCGCCTTGTAGTAAAGTCATCACAATCCCGACCCGTTGAGACTCAGTACCAGAGGATCGGGGCCTTAAACGAAAATAAAGCTTACAAGCTTCCTTGAAATTAAAAAAATCCTTTCGGTTACCTGAAAAACGGTCAAGAAGGTGCATCTTTGGTTCTGGAATCATACTCGGGGAGGCTCGCAAAAGATCTTCCTGCGATCTCACCCGAAGAGTAAGATCCTGAACCATCTGAGTTAGTTCCTGAATCTGGTTGGCCAAAAGCTGGCTGGGATTTGGTCCTAATACTGCCGGATTCATGAGGCCGAATTTCAAGGCCCACCAAAAACAAATAACTCTTAATATTATTCTTTTTTTTTTTTTGGCCGGTGATAATGTTACGTTCCTGATGCTCAGAACTGGAGAGATGTTTGTGTAGAGAGTCCAGAGCACCAGTACGTGACGCTGAAATAAGGGATGGTACGGGAATAGCCCCTAGCACCCTACCTCCATTGTTTTACCCGTGTGGTCAGTTCACGCCTGAGTGACTATGGTTTCTTGGGCCCACGGCAGCCGCGTTTGAAGGGCGGATTAGGTCTGCCCAACTCCGATGCCCCCAGGTCTTAGAGTGAGACAAGGCGTGAACCGAGACAGGATAATAACAAGGGGACCTCTAACTAAAGCAAACAGAAGCTAGGGGCTACTAACTACCCTAAAACTAAATATATGTGCGGCACGCCGCCAAAGGAAAAGAACAACAAAAGATACCACTGTCCACTCCCCCACACGGCACCGCCGAGTTCCGGGGAGGACAGTGAAAGGCGGAAACCTCCGCAAAAACCACCAATACAAAAGTAAAACAAGGAATAAGCGGCCTAGGCCGCAACATGCGGCAGAAGCCGCTACTCACGAAACCGGGAGAGAACCCCAACAAGCGAGAACCCCCAGATGACCGCAACAGGTTCACTTGGACAGGACAGGAAGGATTCCCAGGACCGGCTTCAGAACTCAGGGGCACAGGGAGCAGGATCGACCAGATACAGCTGACCAGGAACAGACGTTGCAAGGCAGGAACAGCATACAGCTCCCATAAAAAGACCCTGCTGGCCAATGACAGGAAGGCCAGCAAGACCAGCCCCCAATTACTAGTTGCCGTGCAGCTGCCCTGCTGCACCAGCAACTAATCAATCCTATCTGGCAACGGGGAACGCGGTCCGCCAATGGCGTCCCCGTTGCTATGGACCCAGCGGCTGAGGACGCCTGGCATCCTAGCGTTGCCAGGGACCCGGCGGCTACAGTACGCACGGCGTCCTGGCGTTGCTAGGCGCCGGGCGGGCAGGGAGGGAGGTGCGGCGGCCAGGAGCGTCGCTCGGAAGCAGACCGAGCGGCGCCGTGGACCGCGGCACCTAACATAAAGTCACTGAGCTACATTATTTCTTTCACACATTAGTTGCGTCTACAAACACAAGTGTTCACACATTAGTTGCGTCTGCATACACAAGTGTTTTAACATGTTCGTTTGCGTCTGAATAAACTATATATATATTTTTTTTTACTCTCTCAGTCTTACCATTGGTCACCATCTGTCTGTACACTATGCAGTACAGGACTGTATATTAACATTACAGTCGTCACTGACCATTTGCCAGAGCTTGTACTGTAGATCAATCTACCACTATTCAAACTAAAGTACTGGATTAGTGGAGCATTAGCCACCCAGTGGTGGAGATGTGTATTGCATGCTCGTGCCTCAACGCGCCTGTCCGTGATTAAACTCAGCAACCTAAGATATCGCCTAGGCGTGACTAAACCTCCGTCTAGGTGCAAGATAACGGAGGACCCATCTCTAGGTTCAAATCTCCGGTCACTACACCATTGAATATAGGCTTGCTATATTCGGTGATAAATGTGAGCTGAGGAAGATTTCCTTGCTCTGAGCATAGTTTGTATTAACTGTTGTGTGAATTCTCTTGCTTATAGGATGTAAGTCTCAAGAGCCACGGACCCTGAGACAGTAGATCTGGATGTTGAGGGAATAGGAATGGAGCATTCATCGACATCCTCTGCAGATCTGTTTACCAATGTCTTTTGGGCCATGCCGGAGCTATGCTTATCATGGCGCCCCTTCCTTGTTTTGCCTTTAGCATCACCCTGGGTAAAAGGACGATTGATGGAAATACATAGACCAGATGAAATTCCCATCTCACTGACAGGGCATCCACAAAGATCGCTTTGGGATCCTTTGTTCTTGACTCGTATGTGGGAACTTTGTTGTTCTGACAGGACCACATGAGATCTATCTTCGGCAACCCCCACTTGTCTACCAGAGTCTGGAAGACTTCTGGGTGTAAAGCCCATTCGTTTGCATGAACGACGTGTCGACTGAGAAAATCCGCTTTCCAGTTTAGGATGCCCCGAACAAACACTGCGGACAAGGCTGGAAGATGAAGTTCTGCCCACTTTATTGTGTGACTCACCTCCTTCATTGTAATCTGGCTGCGAGTTCCTCCCTGATGGTTGAGGTACGCTACTGCCGTTGCATTGTTCGAGCGCATTTGGACTGGTTTCCCCTGAAGGATGTCCTTTGCCTGAATAAATGCTATATATATTTATATAGGACCAAAGTTCCAATATATTTATTGGCAGGCAACTTCCTTCCTCAGTCCACTGTCCCTGGAAGCAACTCCTTCCTGACACCGCTCCTGGGCCCTGAAGACTGCTATCCGTTGTCAGAATTTCCCAATCTGATATCCAAAAGGGTCACCCTTTGTCCAGTTGGATAGCCACCAGGCTAATGCTTTTTCCCCAAGCAACTACCCTCATAAATTAGATGGGCACCTAGCCCATTCCATTTGCAATTCAACCTGGCACATTTATCTACGTACCTATCATGCTGCTATTCCCCATGTGTGTTTGGTCTTGTTATGTATGTATACTGTCTGAGTGCGGTGGCTATCGGAAACAAATTCATTGTGTATTGTGCACTGATATACTTGGCAATAAAGTGATTCTGATTATGATGCCTTCTTTACTTCAAGAGGAAGGACCATAGTCTACATTTTTATTGTCTGATGAAAACCATTCCATTTGGAAAGGATCAGACATTGCAGAGGCCTCGAGTGGAACTGAGCATACTCCACCAAGTTGAATGTCAACACCATCAACCCCATCACATGCATGTGGCGTGAATGTATACCCTTTGACTGTGTAGCAGCTCCTGGATCCTTGACTGAACCTTGGATATTTTGTTCAGAGGTAGAAATACTCTCTGAAGACCTGAATCCACCACAGCCCCCAAATGAGTCATCCGTTGTGACGGAACCAGGGACGACCTTGCCTAATTTATGAGCCAATCGTGTCTCTGTAAACAAGCTATTGTCTGTAGCAGATGACAATGAAGCAATTCCTGAGACTCTGCCAGGATAAGTCATTGAGGTATGAAAAAATCCTTATCCCCTGCTGACGGAGATAAGATGCCATCGCCACCATAATTTTGGTGAATACTCTGGGAGCTGTGGCCAGTCCAAATGGTAGGGCCTGAAACTGAAAATGATGCTGGAGGATAGCAAACCTGAGATAGCGCTGATGGGACAGTGCTATAGGAACACATAGGTAAGCGTCCTGGATATCCAGGGAAACCATAAAATTCTTTGGCTCCATGGCCACAACCGCATAACCGTGAGATACCACTTCTTGCACCCAGGCATCTGTGGTAGATTGCTGCCAGACCTGTGCAAACTGAAGAAGTCAGCCTCCCACCCTGGGGTCCCCCAGGTGGAGGCCTGCACCATCAGGCTGGTGGCTTATCTTCTGATTTGGAAGCCGGTCCTCTGGTAGCCCAATGCTTTTTAGTCTTACTAGACTTGTCAGATTGAGACTGTATGCCATAACTTTTTCCTTTTGCTTTTTCTTGAATCCGAAATGGTTGAGAATCTGGAAATCTAGGCTTGGAAGGAAGGAAACTTTACGTTCTTGAAATCTGCTTCTGACTCCAACATACTGTCTAATTCTTTACCAAAAAGAATATTTCCAGTAAAAGGCAAGGACTCCAGAACCTTCTTGGATTCTGAGTCAGCTTTCCATGTTCGTAGCCATACTGCTCTGCGAGCTGCTATTGCTGAGGCTGATGCGTGAGAGGCAATTGTACCCATGTCCAAAGCTGTTTCTTAAAAAAAAAATAGCCGCCTGTTTGATATGTGCAATATGGGATTTTGCTCTCTTGATGCTATTGAAAAATCATCCTCCAATGCATCAGTCCAGGCTGCAATTGCTTTTGCCATCCAGGCTGAAGCCACGGCTGGTCTTATGATTGTCCCAGGCAAAGAGAAAATGGTTTATAGAAAACCATCTATCTTCCTATCCGTGACATCATTTAATCATGTTGAAGGCACAGGTAATGTAGATTTTCGCATCAATCGAATGACATGCTTAGCTACTTTGGGAGCCACCTCCCTTTTTAAACAGTCCCCAGCTGGAAGAGGATATTGGGAATTCCATTTCTTTGGAATCCTAAACTTTTTACTGGGCGTAACCCAGGCCTCTTGCATAATTTCTGTCAGCTGATCTGACTCAGGAAAGTCAGTCCTAACTGTTTTGGGATATTTAAAAACAGGTGCCTTAGCTTTTAACAAAGGTTCTGCTGCCTCTTCTAAGGATAGAATGGCTTTCATAGCACTAATTAGCTCAGGTATGTCCACTGAGCTGAGGCCTTCCTCCTCGTCTCTGTATGCAGACCCAGAGAGCGATGAGTTTTCATCCTCCGACGAGTCCTCATCTGAAACATGTGTAGACTGTGAAGATGTTATTTCATGTCTATGTGATTTACTTACCACAGGCCTATCAGCCTGCTTTTGTTGAGAGGCTGCCAATTCCTGTGCTGGATGTGATAAACCCCAGGTGGAATGTTGCATGTAAGGGTTAAAAGGGTAACCTATCCCTGGTATAGGAGTTGGCATTATCCACTTAGCTATACTGGATAATGTCTGCGCAAACGTAGCCCATGGTGGTTCAACTTGAACCTGTGCTTGCCTCGGATTATTTAAGAGGCTTCAGTGAAAGCTAAAACAATTTGTACATAATCCATTCTGAACCAGATCCTGAGAGGTTAACCCAGCTTTGCAAGACGAACATGACATGAGTTTTGGTGCTGCTGTGGAAAGTGTATTTTCCTCACCCTTGCCGCTGTTACACATGATAAATAAATCACAAACCTGTACAGTGTTAACTACACAATTTGTGACTGTAATAACTTTAAAATTTGTTAAAATGACATACAATCCGACCCTACCCTGCTTTGGACCACCATTGAGGATTGGAATACACAGAAAATTGACAGAATTATAGTAAAGTCAGCAATCACACTAGCAATCTGTCACAGGTTATACATTAGTATAATAAGCAATATGAGCACATAATCAACTACAAATACATTTCAAGTATGCAGGAGAATATATTACTGCATTATCTTATATAGGAGTTTTAAATGTATTCAGTCGCACAGCGAAAGAAACAGCAGCAATAGTTTTCAGACTCATATGCATTAGGCACTTATTCAACTATTCGTACTCAAAGGTAAATAGAGACTTAGGGACTAATTCAGTAAGGATAGCAAATTCTGCTAATCAGCAGAATTTGCTATCCTTTTGGTCGCATTCTGGTTGCTGTCCAGTGCTGGGAAAGGCCACCCAGCATACTGACCGGTGCTCCCCCCTTCAACAAGCAGAAATTGTGATCGCTTTGCGCCACACCACCCACCATTCGGGTTGCCCCACCCCTGCAATGCTCCGTCTCCTCCTTGGAAACAGAGCATTGCCCGCCCTCCCTGCGACCGCCTCTGGCAGAGGTGATTGCATTTTCTGCAGACCCCCACAGAAAATGCGGGCGCATGTGCAGGATGGGCGCTGCGCATGTGCCCGCATCTTTTCAGCAAAAATTCCGGTTTTATCGCACACTGCGATCTGACTCCCCACTGCTGACATCAACCCTAGGGATCGCGGCCTCATACCACCCCTGGAGCCTATAATCCTTAGGGTCTAGCGCTGGTGCACCTGAGGTGGCAGCTGCATTAGCGACTGGTAGTCTCCTTCCAAAACAGTGCGGCTGTGTCCTTTTCCTCCTACTAAGTGGAACTGATGACTTACCTTCTCCCTGTGCTCCGGCCACAGCCTAGTAACGTCTGCTGGACTTGCTAGTACATCCGACACAGACGCCCACTGAAACACTGTACACATGGGTAAGCGTTGTCGCGACCCGGCGGGGAGTTGTTGGAGCGACTCTAAGGTACATATAAGATGCTTTTTAGACAAAGTCACTCAAAAACTAGTAAGACTATAAAAATAAAATAAAAAAGCTTATGGCTGCTAAAAAAAAACAGCAGCCCATTGACCATAGTCCGGCTCCTGCCACACCAAACAAAAACTGATTTGTCTGAGCCAGGAGGCGGGTATATATGGACGGGCCCATTGCATGCTGGGAGACCGAAAGCTTTGACTGTTTGGTGCAAATCTGCTGTCGCGTCATTATATCCCAATGTTATCCTGTGAATAACCTGTGGACCCTGCCGGAGAAATCTAGAGTTATATTTCAAGATGTTACAATATTTAATTGTATTGCTCCCTCATTTTCTCTTCTCATCAAATTCAAAGTTATGGTGCTAGATGTAATAGGATGTGATTTTTCTGGTGTCCAAAAAATCCCATCAAATCATACGTTTGTAACTTGCGATTTTGTAGCTAAAAATCGCAAATGTAATAGGGGGGTAATTCCAAGTTGATCGCAGCAGGAAATTTTTTTGCAGTTGGGCAAAACCATGTGCACTGCAGGGGGGGCAGATATAACATTTGCAGAGAGAGTTAGATTTGGGTGGGTTATTTTGTTTCTGTGCAGGGTAAATACTGGCTGCTTTATTTTTACACTGCAATTTAGATTGCAGATTAAACACACCAGCCCAAATCTAACTCTCTCTGCACACGTTATATCTGCCCCCCCTGCAGTGCACATGGTTTTGCCCAACTGCTAAAAAAGTTCCTGCTGCGATCAACTTGGAATTACCCCCAGGGTGCGGTTTTTATTTAAAACGGAAATTGCATGCTATGTTTAGCACTTTTTTAGTAAAGGAAACATGCAGTTTTTAGTAAAAAAAATTTGCTTTTTAAGACATGTTTTCATTACTTTGTGCCCTTCATATGTGTGATCCGTGCATGCTTCTGTATGGAACAATAAATAAATAGTAAAAAAAAAATACCATGATGTGCATATGCCCCGTAAAAGCATGACTAAAATAAAGGGGTTCCCCCCTTCAGGCACCCAAGGGCCATTTATGAAGCCCGAGGCTGTCCCCGCCATCTGTGGGCTGTGGATGGCAGGCTGATAGCCATAGTGTGTAAAAAATATATATATATTGTCTTTTGGTGTGGAGCTACAAGTCCCAGCAAACTTTCCCCGCATGCTGGTACTTGAAGAACCACAAGTACCAGCATTCAGGGAATTAAAGGGCCCCGCTGGTACCTGTAGCTAAACAACAAAAGAAATACCCCAAAAAACACAAGACAAACACACCGTGATAGCAAAATCTTATTTACACATACTTGCACACTTACACACTCATACATACTTACCTAGTGGCCCACGGAGCCCCTCGGTCCACTTGTCCCATAGAATCCATAAGGGTACCTGTAAAAAAATAAAAGTTATACTCACCAACAATCTGGTGTAGTTCTGTCCTGTTAGGTCCATGTAGGTGTGATACCCACGTTTGGGGTATCCCTGCTGCTTGCAATTGCAGCCCTAATGGCAGCCATTGCTGCCTGAAATACTTTTCTTGAAAGGCCCCCAAGGGTTAATTCCCTTCCCTGGTTGCCTGGCAACGGCCACAGAGGAGGCTGAAATGTGGGGCACTAGTACCCAGGGCTGTCGCTTGAGTCTACAGGGAGTGGGAAGCGCTGGAGCCACCAGGATTGGAGAAATAAGCACGCTAGGAGGAAGAGGAGTGGTCAACCTGATCACAAAGAAGAGTAAGGGAGAGCCAAGGCACGTGGACGGCAGGTGAGAAGAGGAGAGATGCGACTGGCCGCAGCACCGGAGGAACGATGGCCGCTGCACACAGGATGGGGACACCAGAGCTCCTCGCCAGCCACCTGATTGGAAGAGGCGCCGCTGCGCTTTCAGACAGCCGGCATTGAGTGACTAGAGGGAAAGAAACACACATGGGCAGGACGGCTGAAAACGGGATCCCGGCGGCCATCACACAGGAGGGGCTGCGGTGGCCAGGAGCAAGAAGGCAGCCAGCAGTAACTCCATTCATCTCTGGAGGTACACAGTCGCACCCCATTTCAGCCCGCTTTAATGTTGTGAGGTCTGTCCAAAATGGCCTCCCACTGTAAAGAGTGAGGTGCCTTGTCCCTCTATATCAGCGGTGGCCAACCCGCAGCTCTTGAGCCGCATGGCTCTTTCATCCTCCGCATGCGGCTCTTTCATCCTCCGCATGCGGCTCGGTCGGCTCACGACCACCGCTGCCTTAGGCTCTCCCCCCCTCCAAGTGCTGCTCACAGTGCTGCTACTGTGAGGGGAGGAGAGTGCAGTGTGCGCCTCTCCTGCCCCTCAGTGTCTATCTTCAATTCAGTACCGGCCTGTGAGCCAATCAGAGCTCGTGGACCGGCATTTAAGGCTCCCGGACCGCAAGCTTTCATTGGCTCTCAGACCGGCACCTAATTGAAGATAGAAGTGTGGGGGGCATGTGTATCTGGCACTGGGGCTTTTCTGTTTCTGGCACTGAGGGCATATCTGGCACTGGGGGGGCATTTCTGTATCTGGCAGTGGGGGGCATATCTGTATCTGGCACTGAGGGCATATATGTATCTGGCACTGGGGCATATCTGGCACTGTGGGTACATGTGTATTTGGCACTGGGGGCACATCTGGCACTGTAGGAACATGTGTATCTGGCACTGGGGGCATAACTGGCAATGTGGGCACATGTGTATTTGGCATTTGGGGCATTTCTGTATCTGGCACTGGGGGCATATTTGTATCTGGCACCGGGGGCATATCTGGCACTGGGAGCATATATGTATATGGTACAGGTGGCATATCTGGCACTGTGAGGGCATGTATATCTGGCACTGGGGGCATGTATGTATCTAACATTGGGGGCATATCTGGCACTGTGGGGTCATGTGTATCTGGCACTGAGGACATTTCTGTATCTGGCACTGGGGTCATATCTGGCACTGGAGGCACATATGTATCTGGCACTGGGGGCATATCTGGCACTGTGGGACATATATGTATCTGGCACTGTGAGGCATATATGTATTTGGCACTGTGGGGCATATATGTATCTGCCACTGTGGGGTATATATGTATCTGGCACTGAGGGGCATATATGTATCTGGCACTATGGGACATATGTGTATCTGGCACTCTGGGGACATCTGTATCTGGAACTGGGGGCATATGTATCTAGCACTGGGGGCATATGTATCTGGCACTGGGGGCATATGTATCTGGCACTGTGGGGGCATATATGTATCTGGCACTGGGGGCATATATGTATCTGGCACTGGGGCATATATGTATCTGGCACTGTGGGGGCATATATGTATTTGGCACTATGAAGGCACTCATTTTTTGGCATTTTTATATATATGTGGCACTGTACTGGGGCAATATATTTATGTGGCACTGTACAACATGAGTAAAAAATGGGGTTATGACACAAGGTCATACTCCTACAAACATCATACCAAAAGGTGTGCACACAAAAATGGGGTGTGGCTTTGTGACAACTTGACCATGCCCCCATTTTTGCACGTATGCCTTAGGTGCGCACATGATAGTGGCTCTTGTCCTAGACTACAGATCTTTTCTGGCTCTTTGCCTGTGACTGGTTGGCCACCCCTGCTCTGTATCAAAGGCAGAGACTCAAAAGCTTACACAAACCCTAGAAACCCTGTTGTGAATTATTGGGGTATAACAGCCACCAAGAGACACAGTTGCGTGAGTCCCTGTGTCCTTGCCACCAGTTAGACCTGTTTTATACCTCACAGCTTTTATTACGTGACTGTATGTGTGGAGTGACACTTTATCCAAAGTAACTTCCTTCTTCCTGGCTCCCTAATGAACATTACAGCACATACCTCTGTTAAGTGACTTACCTTTCCGTGGATACATATATCTTTAGGAATACAAAGGGGCATAACTCTACTAATTGACTTACCCTTTTTGTGGATACAAATACCTTTAACACTATTACTCATTGTTGCTGTGATATATTTCAACTTACCCAGCTTGCACGCCTTTCTACAAATGCTTACCTGATGTTCGTTGACATTTTTCCTGGAGCTCACCATTAATATGCAGGTTTTTCCCTACTCAGACATTGATATCAACCAGAAACCAAAGCGCAGGAACTGAACGTTATTATTTGGTGCAGAGCGCCACCCTGTGGACAGGATATTGTGCCAATTTAGTGCCAAGACATTTCTTGCCTTAAAATACCTGAAGCGGTTCATTATACCTTAATGTTCGATATTACATGTGATTTATGTGATTGTTTGACTAAGCCATTTCTGTGCCATTCAAGTTCAGAAATTGTGATTGCTGACTAATTTAGCTGGAGTATTGCAATAATGAGTAATCGATGCCATTGACCCAAATCAGAATTGATTTACAGCAGGTGACTAGTAACTTTCCGTCCAATAAATGGCTGTCACTGTTCTCATGCATAGTGGTCCTTAAGTATACAGCGTTTGGGTTTTGTCCTCCTGGGGGTTTCCTTGTCCTTCTGCTTCAGTTATACAGATGATGCGAAGAACAGTTCCTGACTTTGACATCGTAGAGAAGTGGAATTGGCTGCCAAAAAGCATGGCCGAGCTCCAGATACGAATAAATTCCACTCATATCACCGATCTATCACACTTGGCGTCACGAACAGGATCGCTTCAAGATGTCAGATCCAGAAACTCCTGCGTCAACTTCAGGATGGAGACAACTGCCTGCGTCACCCAGGAACCCAATCAGGATGACGGCATCACCTATCACCATGCCGAACTACTTCAGGGCCCCATGGCTACCGACATATGCAGGAAACACAAACTGTTCGCAGGCACGAGCACTTGGAAAGACTTTAGAGAGAAAATGCTTTCTATGTTTCGCTTATATCCACTCTCTAAAGAACAAAAAGTTGAGATCCTGATGGGGCAATTAAAGGGCCCTGCACTGCGGGAAGTAAAATCATAGGAAGATAAAGAGAAGAAGACTGCAGATTGTATACTCCAAAAACTACAGAACATATTCGACTGTAAGACCATGGCAGAGCTAAAGAGCTGTCTGTACACAAGAAAGCAACAACCAGGTGAATCATTGTAGGAATTAGCACTAGGCCTACAGGAAGCCATGAAGGCTGAACATACCTTGGACGCACAGGATGTTGGACAGGCCAATGAAACCCTAATCAACCTATTTATTGAAGGAGCACAAGGAGAAGCGATTCGGTCACAGTTACGAATGTGGAAATGTCAGCAGCCAGACAATTCTTTCTGAATATAAAGAAAATGTCTTACAAATATTGGGACTGAACCAGAGTGATGGGGCTGAATATGACGGGGCATCAGGGAAACTTGAGGAAGAAAACCTACAAAGCATCTCCCCATACAAAAACTTAGATGCCTTCACTTGAACCGGAGCAGTTCTTCAGCAGGCGCAAGCCCCACCAGGGCCAGACCCTATTGAATCCCTGAATTTCCAGTTGTCAGAGGTGACACTTAGCCTGTCCCAGATGAGCCAGAGGCTAGAAAAACTCAGCAAAAAAAACAGACAGAAATCGATGCAGGGAATGGCATCAGGAGTGTGGTGGAAGGAACTACCCTCGATAGGAGGTCACGAGAGAATCAGGCCAACAGTCTACCGACCAGTTTGATTCACGGGTTTGGCCGATTTGTAGAGGATGTTGCCAGAGTGGAAACATTGAACAGAACTGCCCAAACAACCCTTAAATGAGGGAATCCCAAGGCAAGGGAACGACCCTCGGGAGGAGAACCACTGACATGTCCGCCGTCGCGGGGTTGGGGGCCCCAGTATGTTGGAGAGTGCCCCCATCTGAATATATGTATCAATGGGATTGAGATAACCGGCTCTTTTCAATGCCGGCCACAAGTCTCTACCATCTGGCTCACGGAATTACTTCAACACTGGGACAAAGCCGCAATTATGTCCCCACCCACTACATGGCTCCACCTGCTAGCCAGCAATGGACAGCCCATCACCTTTCAGGGCTACTGGAAAGCTGATGTGAAAGTAGGAAAAGCCACCTTGACCCGCCAGGGATACCTCATCACCAATGCACCCCAATGTACGCTTGCCACCCGTCATTCTGGGAATGAACATCTTGAGAAACTGTCCAGAGAAACTAGTCAAAGCTCTCCAGCAGGAGATTAAGACAGCAGCTCCTATGGAAAGAAGGGCCCTGCAACAGACCATCAAATTGTTGGAGGGTCAAAGGAAGTTTGTGAATAGTCGGGGTGAGATTGGAAAGGCCTGAATCGCGGATTGTCAACCTGTTCTACTGAAACCAAGTGGTGTGGTGCAAGACGAGAATTGGTCCTGAAGGTAGAGACTATGAGGCTCTGGTGGAACCCTGTAAGTGGGATGGACAACAGCCATTCGCCATGGAGAGGATGTTAGCCAAAGTGGTACGTGGAAGGGTACCCGTCCGCCTCTTGAATCCACACTTGTATGACATCAGACTCTACAAATACTGCCCTGTGGTGAAAGTCAGTTGAATTGACTTCTAAGACATTGTAGGACTGGATGTAACCACAGCTCAACAAGGGGCGGCAGTCAAAGAGACGTCAGTGACTATCAAAGAACCTTCATGGTGGGCCGAAATCCAGATCGGCGATGTTGACACCCCCATCGACAAGCGGGATGGAGTGCTGCAGATTGTGCGATGAAACGCTACCGTATTCAGTTAGCACCCATCTGACTTTGGAAAAGCTGGCGAGGTGTATCACCACATTCCTACAGGGATGATCCCTCCTATCAAGGAATGACACAGACCCCTTCGTCCAGCTATGTATCAGCCTGTGAGGAACATGATTGCGGAAATAAAAGAGGCATAGCTTATGGGCTGCCCCACTCGTGATAAATAGGAAGAAAGATGGTAGTCTATGCTTCTGCATAGATTATTGCAAGCTCAACGCTGCAACTCACAAGGATGCCTATCTGCTCCCTCTAATAGAGTCCCTGACAGCTCTAAAGACTGCAGCATACTTCTTAACACTGGACCTCACCAGTGGCTATGGGCAGGTACAAATGGCCCCTAAAGACATCGAGAAAACAGCTTTCACGACACCGATGAGCTTATTCGAATTTGAGAGGATGCCATTCGGGCTCTGTAATGCCCCGCCACCTTCTGGCGCATCGTGGAGCACTGTCTCAGACATCACAATTTTGAGATGGTCCTGTTGTACCTCGATGATGTGATATTCTTCTCAAGAAACTACGAGGACCATCAGCAACATTTGGAAGAAGTATTCTTCCAAGGGTGAGTGAAACTGTGAAAACTACACTGCCTTCAAACAGGAGTTGCTCGCCCTCATCTGGGCCGTTACCGAGAAATTTAAGCACTATCTGGCCACCACGCCGTCCGGCATAATGACGGATAATAACCCGCTGGCACATCTGTCCACCACTAAACTCGGAGCTCTTAAACAAAGATGGGTATCTCGACTGGCCAATTTCAGGTACACTGTGTCCTACCAAAGTGGGAAGTCGAACGGAAATGCCAACGCCCTTTTCCGATTACCTACCACAGAGGAAGACAAAGATGTAGAGGAAGATGTTGAGAACCCAGTGTTTAAGGCCTCTAAAAAGGGGAAAACGGTCACGTCAGACCACCTGTTGGCCACAGGAACTCCTTTGTCGGAGAATGCCCTACTCGACTCCCCCACTGTCAATTGGAGTGGGATACAGCAAAAGAGCCCAGTGTTGAAAGAACTCGGGGCCCTGGTGCGTCAATGACGCCAGTTGACCCGGACCCAACAGGCCGAAGCTCACCCGGAGCTGATCAGTTTGCTGCGGCACAGGGAATGCATTTGCCTGGAAGGGAGGTATCCTAGTGCATACCAGCGTAGACCCAAGTACTCACCAACCAGTCACTCATGTGATTGGCCCTAAGGATCAAGCCACTCTTTCAGACACTTTGGCAACTCAAAAGACTGAAACCATCCTGTGCACACTGTATTACTGCGTGGGTATGTACGAAGATGTGGAAAGATGGTGACATGACTGTGTCCCATGTACAAAGAAAAGACATCCCGATGCTACTCAAAGAGACCCCCTGCACTCCATTAAGAGTCAACTCCCTATGCAGATTGTCGCACTGGACCATGTGAAACTGGAGCCGAGCACAAATGGGTACCTGTATGCCCTCACAATAACGGATCATTACAGCAAATTCCTACTCGCCGTTCCAGTCAAAGACCTCACTGCTAAAACCACTGCCGAACTGTTTTTGACACACTTTGCCAGACTCTACGGGTATCCAGACTGCATCTTGACCGACCAGGGCCCTGCCTTCGAGTTGCAGATATGTCACAAACTTTGTTCCTACTGTGGCTGCCAGAAAGCTTGAACGATGGCTTACCACCTGCAGGGGAATGGATTGTGCGAACGAGCTAACCAGACCTTCATCGGGATGCTCCGGAACCTGTTGGCAGAGGACCGCACCAAGTGGCCAACTGTACTCCCCGAACTAACCTATCTCTACAACAACACTGAACATTGCTCCACCGACTTCATGCCGTACTACCTCATGTTCGGCCGACGAGGCAAATTGCCTCAAGACCTGGAACTGGCCCCTGCATTGATTCATCCCATCGACCCAAAAACCGTCTGGGTCCATGAGCACCTGGGAGATTGTAACAAAACAACTGGAGAGTGCTCAGCATTGCTAAGAGAGGAACTACAATGCCATGGGATATTTAAACATGCATGGGATAGACAGACATAAGGACATCCTTACAAAGAAATGAGGATCAAATAAGGTTTGAGATAAAAAAAACATGGCAAAAAAAGGGGCAAACTAGATGGGTCAATTGGTTCTTATCTGCCGTCAAATTCTATGTTTCTATGTTTCTAACTTCCAACCTGAGCCACTGAAAGCTGGAGACTGTCTAGAAGAAACGGAACCACCGTACAAGCAAGCTCGACACTATGTGGGAAAGTTGTCAGTACATTGTGGTCAGTGTTCCTGAGTGCGAGCGATATACCTATAAGATCCATTAAAGGTCCAGAAGGTCCACTCAGCATTGTGCCAAGAGACCAACTCAAGCTCTGTATTGCAGAGATACAGACAAAGAGTGCATACTCACCTATGGCAGAGGGGCAGGGAACCCTGGGAGGCATACCTTTACACGACCCCATGGAGCTTTTAGTGTTTATGGGTGGTCCACCACCACTGTACCCAGCTCCGCCTGTAGCTCTAGACCCTGTGATCAACAGGCCTCTTGAGGGTCAGGATCGGCCTAGCCTAGTTACCGCTTCTAGCGAGAGCGACATTCCTGTGGTCTAAACCAGAAGGTTGGGATGTAGCACAAATGGCATCCCGCCTTTAAGGTATAGAGAGTAAAATGTAAACTGTTTCCAATGTATAGGGATACCCGATTCATTTGCACTTGTGTGTGATATTTTTTATTTAATGGACTGATGCTAGAAACTTTGGCCCACTACCAAATGCGTGAGGACACGCATCTTTCTACCTGGGGTACATGTGGTACCCCTGCTGCATGCTATTGCAGCCTTAATGGCAGCCAATGCTGCCTGAAAGACTTTTCTTGACAGGCACTGTAAAGGTTAATTCCCTTCCCTGGTTGCCTGGCAACGGCCACGGAGGAGGCTGAAATGTGGGGCACTAGGACCCAGGGCTGTCGAATGAATCTACAGGGAGTGGAGAGCACTGGAGCCACCAGGATTGGAGGAAAAAAGCATGCTAGGAGGAAGAAGAGTGGCCGACCTGACCACCGGGAAGAGTGAGGGAGAGCTGTGGTGTGTGGACGGCAAGAGCCGCAGCGTGCAAGTGAGAAGAGGACAGACATGGCTGGAACGACAGCTGCTGCACACAGGAAGGAGACACCGGAGCTCCCCGCCAGCCACCTGATTGGAAGAGGCGCCGCTGCCCTGCAGGCAGCCGGCACTGGGTGACCAGAAGGAAAGTAACACACATGGGCAGGACGGCTGAAAACGGGATACCGGCGGCCAGCACACAGGAGGGGCTACGGTGGCCAGAAGAAAGGAGGCAGCCAGCAGGAACTCCATTCATATCTGCAGGTACACAGTCGCACCCCATTTCAGCCAGCTTAAATGTTGTGGGCTCTGTCCCAAATGGCCCCCCAGTGTAAAGATTGAGGCGCCATGTCCCTCTATATCAAAGGCAGAGACTCAACAGCTTACACGAACCCTAGAAACCCCGTTGTGAATTATTGGGGTTTAACAGTCACTTAACGTACTTTCAAAAGACAGAGTTGCGTGAGTCCCTGTGTCATTGCCACCAGCTAGACCTGTTTTATACACCACCAGCTTATATTATGTGACTGTATGTGTGGAGTGACACTTTATCCAGAGTAATTTCCTTCTTCCTGGCTCCCTAATGAACATTACAGCACGTACCTCTGTTAAGTGACTTACCTTTCCATGGATACAAATATCTTTAGGAATACAAAGGTGTATAACTCTGCTAATTGACTTACCCTTTTTGTGGGTACAAATACCTTTAACACCGTTATTCATCGTTGCTGTGTTATATTTCAACTTACCCACCTTCCTACAAATACTTACCAGATGTTCGTTGACATTTTCCCAGGAGTTCACCATTAATGTGCATGTTTTCCCTACTCAGACACTGATATTAACTGGAAACCAAAGCACAGGAACTGAACGTTATTATTTGGTGAACAGGTTAGATATTGTGTCGATATAGTGCCAGGACATTTCTTGCCTTAAAAATACCTGAAGCGGGTAATTATACCTTAATGTTTGATATTACACATGATTTATGTGATTGTGTGACTAAGCCATTTCTGTGCCATTCAAGTTCAGAAATTGTGATTGCTGTTATAGAATCTAATTTAGCTGGAGTATTGCAATAATGAGCAATCCATGCCATTGACCCTAATCAGAATTGATTTACAGCAGGTGACTAGTAACTTTCCGTCCAATAAATGGTTGTACCATTCTCATGCGTAGTGGTCCTTAAGTATACAGCGTTTGGGTTTTGTCCTCCTGGGGGCCTCCTTGTCCTTCTGCCTCAGTTATACAAGTGACACGAAGAGCAGTTCCTGACTTCGACATCGTAGAGAAGTGGAATTAGCTGACAACAAGCATGGTCGAGCTCCAGATACGAATACATTCCACTCATATTACCGATCTATCACACTGGCATCCACAGAGTTAAAAAAACAAAAACGCAAAAACCAAAACCAAGCTACTAAAGGGGATCCATGTTTACAGATGGATCCCCTTTCCTCGAATGCCGGGACCCCTCGTGACTTCTGTCAGTTGGGGACCTGGCAGCCAATCAGGGAGAGCCATGACATAGCGCTCTCCTGATTGGCTGTGTGCTCCTGTCCTATCCAGGAGGAGCGCTTAGGCTATAATGGAGGTTCGCGATCCTCCATTATAGTCAATGGTGGGAACTTTGTGGCCTGTGGAATGCAAGGGTCCGGGGCATAGCACTGGGCTTTCAGCCCAGTGCTGGTTGTTGCTCAGGAGGTGGGGACCCCATTTTAGATTTTTGGGGTCTCCCCACTTTCCGAGGAATTCCAGACCTGGGCTGACAGGTGGGGGTGGGTGGTGTTTAATGTGATGGCAGGGTGACCCCACACTGAGTATCTCCCCTGCTATGACATTATGTTCCTTGCTGGTTCAGCCTGGTGTTGGTTTTAGTGAAATAAGGGGGACTCTATGCCTTTTTTTTCAGGGGGTGGGAGCTTTAGCAGCCAGTGCCTCCCCAGCCACTGATCTCACCGCACATCACTGGAATAATGGCGGAGTACAATCAAGCCATGTCCCCACTCCACAAAACCACATCCCATTTTGTGATTACACATTTGACACGGGCAGGCTTCAACAATACTTTACCCCTTGATTTGCCCACAGTAGCAATGGCCACGATCAGTGACAGTACTGACTATTAGTGCAAATAAATTGTACTCGAATAATTGAACTTCACATGATATCATTCCAGCGAAGTTATAGTGCAATGGACTCCTCCAATCTGGCCAGCTGACACTGGCACGGGATGCCAATGCCTGAATCCCGACAATCCCTGATCGGAATGCTGACGCTGGCATCCTGACATCAATTTAAATGCCGGCATGGGTATCCTGACATCAATTGAAATGCTGGCGCCAGGTTTAAGATGTGGGGTGAGAGGAATAGGGTTAGGCACCACTGAAGAGGGTTAGGGTTAGGCTGCATTTGGGTTAGGGTCAGGCTGTGGGAAAGGTGGGTTAGGGTGATGTGCAGGCAGGAATCAGGGTTAGCTTAGGTTTTCGGGGACTGTCAGTATATTGGCAGCTGGTATCCTGGACTCCGGGATATCGTATGTATCCCACTGGCACATATGACAAATACACATTAGCCTTGCAGTATTACAGTAATGAGACAGGTAGCAGTTTATTGCTGATGTTGCAAAACACAGGTCCTGGATGGATTTTGCACTCGGTTGACTTAATGTAACTCAGCCAAGGTTAATAAATGTCATGGCTTATATACCTTATGCAATAACAAATCTTTGTATCTCAGTTAGTCAGCCACATAAAGTGCAGCTCTTCTCATGATTTGCCAAACTCAAACTATAAATGCTTGGGGTTTCTTTTAAAAGTTTTACCAGCGCTCTCTTGAAGGGCATGGGGTCTCTGATGTGCGACCCTAGGCACCTCAAGTGAGCATTTGAGCCATTTCAGTTGGGGCAACCTCCTGGTAAGTTCAGATCTAAAGTTCAGAACTGCTTTCACTATTTAAAGTTACTAAGCCATTATAAATTATTTAGGACCCTGGAACATTGGAAAAGCGCATCCTGGTTTGATGACTTCTAATTCCTGCTGTTACACAAAAACTGGAAGACCAGTATATGATGGAAACCACAGAAGTCCATAAGATCTATCCTGACGGATGTGAACTATGAAGACTAGCAATGGCAATGTAAATGGCAATGTAAATGTTTGTTAGCAACAAAAAAAAAAGCACACTAATGGGAAAATCCATGTAGCACTGCAGATGGGGCAGACTGTACCATGTGCACAGAGATATAGATTTGGGTGGGGTGTGTTCAAACTGAAATCTAAAGAGCAGTGCAAAACTTTTAAGCAGCCAGTATATTATTTACCCTGCACAGAAACAATATAACCCACCCTCTGCACATGTTATATCTGCAACCCCCCCCCCCCCATCCCCGCCCCCTGGTTTTAATGGTTTTGCCCATTAGCTAACAAATTTGCTGCTGTGATCAGATCTGAATTAGGCCCCTGGTTTTGCCCATTAGAGTGCTTTTTTGGTTTGAATTTGAATAACCCCCACTGTTTCTTGACATAAGTTTAGCAATGTTTAAATGTCATATAATATCTATATCATGCCACATGCCTAGAACACTCCAGGAATGACAGATATTTCATGATAATATTATTACCAGAAATCAGTCCTATATAGATAACAATATAGTCATGCAGGGTCACAGAGTGCGGGAATAGGTCTGGGTACTGGGGCTGCATGATCAAATTGTGGAGACTTGGCCACACCCCTACACAAAAATTCCGAAAATACATTATGCGCGGCATTAGTGCTGCACAGGGGCGCACCGTACGCTCCTCGGCCAGGAAGTGGGGGGGCATCGGTGCGATCGCTCGCCACCGCATATCACGCAGGCAGAGGAAAGCTGCTGCTGCAACACTGTGCAGCCTAGCTCACAGCAAATAAGCACAGGAGGGGGTGCAATGTATGACATCTCTGGAATAATAATAATAATAACAATAATTTTATAAATATATAGCGCTCTTTCTCCAACAGGACTCATGGCGCTTTACAGACATCAAAAATGATGCACATATAGGCTCATTTATCAATGAGTGATAAATTTCACTGTGAGTTATAAATTGCATCAGCCAATCACCTCCTGTTATTTTTCAAACACAGCCTGTGACATGGATGTTATGAGCTGATTGGCTGGTGCAATTTATCACTCACAGTGAAATTTATCACTCATTGATAAATGAGCCCAAAAGAGCCTAATTCAGCATGAGTTGTAATTTTGGAAAATGTGCAAAACTTCAGCTCCTTTCTCTAGCATGCGGGGCTTCACTAAACAGCAAAGCGCTCGCATGATTAGGGTAGCCACCTGCCTCCGCAGCCTCGCTGTGAAGGCAGTCGCCGGGCTTCCATGTTTTGGGTTGCAACAGCTGCTACGACCTGTCCCACAAACCGTCACACCATCGCTCCTACGTCGACACAAAAACGCTGCGATGATGCCCGTCACCACCTACACCCCCCCCCCCCCCCTCCTGCAGGGACTTATACTGCAATTGTGTGCAATCACAATCCAAGTCCTCGCGCATGAATGCAGTGGTATGCACGTATGCGCAGTAGTGCAGAAATAGCTCTATAGCGATTTCCGCACTTCAGCGATAGAAGCTGAGTTAGGCCCATAATACAGAAGATTTAAGTAAAACAGCAATTGACAAGCCACACAGACATACAAAAAACCTTGAGCACACATAAGCATAATGTAGGACTTGGTGTAGGCATTTTGGGTACCAACTTCCAAGGGTTGTGTATTCCACCCTCACAAGGTACCAAGTGAGGCAGCCATCTTGGGTGCACTGCGTAGGATTACCCTGGGTGGAATAGTCTACACCTAGAAGAGATGACACAAAATGGGGTGATTGTAACGCCTGAACGCTCCGAGTAGGGTCCCAACAAAACCATCAGGTTTATATATTTTTCTCGTTCATCCACTAGGGGACACTGAAGATTTTAGACAGCCGGGTGTGAAGTATGCAGACTGGAGGTAGCACAATGTAAAAAATGTATGCACAGCTGGCTCCTCCCCTTTCACGCCCCGCAATCCCTGAAAAACTGTGCTGGAGATAGAAGCACAGGAAAGGAGCTCCTGCTCCATAAGAAGATTTGTAATTTTAAAGTGAGCTGATTCAGCCTGTCTTAAAGGATGGTGACGGCTCCATCAACTGTATTTCAGCTGAAGAGAGACAAAGATCCCATTGGAAGGGATCTGTATCTCTCTCAGATCGGCAGCGGCAAAGCAAAACAGTAAGTAAGCTGAGGCAGCGGAGATTAAGCAGGCCCCGGCGAGACAGTGACCAGGGCCGGTTCTAGCCCTTGTGGCGCCCCGGGCAAAAAAAATAGGGGCGTGCTTCATACGGGGCGTGGCCAGTTACACCCTCATTTGTGCCTCCTGTAGCGCCGCTGAAAGAAAAAAAAAATACTTACAATCCCCGCTCCTGATTCCCGACCGCTGCAGACCTCCGCCGGCGTCGCTCCTCTCCTCGGATCTACAGACACTAGAGGTCAATTAAGACCCCTAGCGTCTGTCAGTCCCACAATGCTGTGCGGTTCGCGATGACGTCATCGCGAACCGCACAGCAAAGGTCCTCTCCACGAAGGGAAACTAGATGCGTAGCGTCTAGTTCCCTTCACAGCGGGGGATCAGCGTGGGACACAGCGGGGGGCACAGTAGCGGATCTTGCCATGGTGCGACGCCCTCGGGATGGCGCCAGCGCCCTCCGGAAGGCGGCGCCCCGGGCAAAAGTCCTGCTTGCCCGTGGCAAGATCCGCCACTGGCAGTGACGCAGCCATATACTCCCAGATACCGCAGGAGTGCAGGAGGAAGGTTTCTCCCCAACGGCAGTGTAACGGAGCCGATGAGGTCACCGCTGAAGCAGCGGAGACCCAGCAGCAGAGGCGCAGTTAGTTAGCAGGGGGAGGACCGGGCAGCAGGAGCGGCGGTCACACCAAGCGCACAGTGAGAGGAATGGTGTAAGCAAAGGTTAAGAGAGCCACTAAGGGGGGCGGATGTGGGAGCTCCCGGTGGGTGCGCTGTTTTACTAGACACAGATACTTAGTCTCCACGCTACATCTATAGCTGCGAGGTGAATAAAAAAAGTCAGTTAGAGCAGGCTTTCACTATCTGAGGGGGCCAGACATTTTCTGAGTGCCAAACGAAATGAAGCGCTATCATTATCGATATAATAATTTATTTTTAAAAAATTCAAAATGTATTATTAAACATCCTGTGACTAAAAACATGTGAAATTTCTTTGAAACATGCACAAAACACGGTAACAATTTACTATAACTTACTAGCAAAATGCTCCTACTAATAATGTATTCATTTAATGTTTAGAATAACATAATGTGACACTCTGCAATGGACCAATTAATTCAGCATAAATCTCCACCCGTATATCCACTAGACATAAAGGTCCATGTATTGCTTCTTTAGGTGTACGTGAGAGTCCCTCAATAGTAGAACAATTAGCAAAGTCCACGATTAATAATTCCACTTTTCCAGTGCTCCGGTAATATTAAACACAACTTGAGCGGCTTAGCAGGGGGTATTTAATTTTGTATATTTGTTGTATATAGCACATTAACAGTTTTAAGCAGGAATGCTATTTGGCAGTCTGTTAATTATGCTTACCCCAGCCACTAACGGTGCAGATGGTCGTGTGATGATTTGTGGGCGCCGGCTACCCACTTGACGGCACTGAAGCCGAAACCGATCTACCAGAGCTGTGGATAACTGAAGAGTCTCTCTCACTGTGGTTATAAAGCGGCTGAAGCTGACCGCTCTCTCACTGAGGTTATGAAGCGGCTGAGGCTGACCGCTCTTTCCCTGTGATTATGAAGCGGCTGTCGGAAGCAGCCTATATCTTGTATCTCCGTGGCGGTCAGCAGTATGCCGTGCAGAGTGCCGGGCAATGCAATTGCTGTGGAAGACGTCCGAGCCATGCTGCTGGATGTAAGCCGTGCATCTACCGGTAGTCAGCAGGATGACGGGCAAATTGCCAGGCGGGGAGCTTGACTCGTTTCTCAGCCTCAATCCCGGGGCTGTTTCATCAGAAGTACCGCCTCCAAAGCCTTTGGGCTCTTTTATACACCTTTTTCCCTAATTACTATTGCAGCTGTCAATTAACTAACAAACGAACAAAGAGATCAGAGCTATATCTACTATTGATCCTAGCCCTTGATTAATAGTACATTAATATGCACATAAAAAGCATTTTATAATCTTAAAAAACAAACTAAAAAATTGTTTCAATTTATTACAAAGAGTAGTATCAATTTACAACGTATATTATATATATATGAATACAGCTGCCTTTTAGCAGGGCATAGGGCTAATAGCAAGGTTAAAAATCAGTGTCTCATAGCCAGACCTTACCACATACAATCAATTAAGCCTATTAACATTTCAAAATACGTTAAAAGCTGAAACAACCTTTTAATCATCATTTGTTAATTGTTAAGACTCTATGGTAAAAGGTTTCAAGTACCAATAGAACATAAACAGAGCAGAAATGATAAAAATAAAAGAATATAATTAAAAATTAATTATTTTAGGTAATTGATCTGTTTCCAGAAAACAATAGACACACCACTAATATAGAGACATAAAGATGGAAAAATATCTGATAGTGGCTTGATCAATATATTATGATTTTGGACCAGATACTGTATGTAATAACATGTACTATCAGGAAATATATATAAATATTCTAGAAAAATAAATACTTAATAAATAATAATGTAAAAGAATCCTTGTTTTAATTTATTACTAACACTAGTACAGTGAATGATATATAGAGGCATGTATTTCCTTTCACTGGTGAATCCTTAAGTCCACCCTACCTCTCTACATAGAGACAAAAACCAATCTCAATGCACAAGCCAGAAGTATATTCGTATCTGGAAACTACAGGGTTAGGGCAACTAACCATAATGCAATAAATTGCATTGGAATAAAGACTCTTCAGTTATCCACAGCTCTGGTAGATCGGTTTCGGCTTCAGTGCCGTCAAGTGGGTAGCCGGCGCCCACAAATCATCACACGACCATCTGCACCGTTAGTGGCTGGGGTAAGCATAATTAACAGACTGCCAAATAGCATTCCTGCTTAAAACTGTTAATGTGCTATATACAACAAATATACAAAATTAAATACCCCCTGCTAAGCCGCTCAAGTTGTGTTTAATATTACCGGAGCACTGGAAAAGTGGAATTATTAATCGTGGACTTTGCTAATTGTTCTACTATTGAGGGACTCTCACGTACACCTAAAGAAGCAATACATGGACCTTTATGTCTAGTGGATATACGGGTGGAGATTTATGCTGAATTAATTGGTCCATTGCAGAGTGTCACATTATGTTATTCTAAACATTAAATGAATACATTATTAGTAGGAGCTTTTTACTAGTAAGTTATAGTAAATTGTTACCGTGTTTTGTGCATGTTTCAAAGAAATTTCACATGTTTTTAGTCACAGGATGTTTAATAATACATTTTGAATTTTTAAAAAATAAATTATTATATCGATAATGATAGCGCTTCATTTCGTTTGATATTCAGTTTCTGTTTTTTGAGGCTCAGCACCTCAATTTGTGAAGCAGCAGTCATTCTCGATTAGTTGTCTCATAGCCAGCCTACTAGCGCCCCCTCGTTTTTGTGATTTTGGAATTTTCTGAGTGCATTCACAGAAAGGGAATAGAGACTTTCTTATGTGTGGAACCGATATGTACTGTTAGCATGGTATTTATTACTGGCGCTGGCTTGCGGAAAGGATAAGAGGCTCTGCTGTTGAAATCTGCATGAATATAATTTATCTAAAATACATATTTTATCTTCCAAAGGACACTGCTGACAGGTCCTGCGGAGGAGGAGCACCAGAATTCTCAACCCGGTCAAATCAAGCTGTATCAACAGTTGGTGGTGTGGGGGTTGTAAACGTCAGGCTGGTTAAAAACTGCTGATTGGTAATTTTAATTTATTTCCAGCTGTGTGACTCCCAATATTTCATTGTTCCTGCATCCCTATGGTCTTTCTCCTCCTATTCTAATAGGGTGAAAGTACTGCTGATTTGTGTGTGTGTGTGTGTGTGTGTGTGTGTGTGTGTGTGTGTGTGTGTGTGTGTGTGTGTGTTTTTAACATGTCTAAAGCACCAAGACCACAAAAACCTGCTATGTATGTTCAAAATGTGAAAAAAAGAGCACTAATGTTGCAGCTCCGGGGTGTGTGACACATGCTTGAGAATGGACGCTCAACCTGGGAGCAGTGGCCGTCCGGGTCATAGGAAAGTGCCCTGGCAGATATTTCTAAGGAAATGGTGGAATCCCGCAAGCAACATTTAGAATTTGCTGCTGGTTTTTCCAAAACTATGGAGGAATTCCTAATTAGAGTTACTCAGTTCACACAGGTAGAAAAGACTGTGTGTAAAGCGGTAAAGAGACCCCTCGCTCTCCTGCAGGAGGAATCGGAGGAGAAGGAGGGTCTCATAGAGTATGAGGAGGAGGGAGAGTTTGTTGAGGCGATAATTGATGTCAGTCCTCAGGAGGAGGATGCTGAAGTCAGAGGGTTAGATTCCTTTATTGAAGCAGTAAAACAGGTTCTTAACTTCAAGGAAGAAGAAGTTAAGGAGCATGAAGTCTTTGATTTATTTGAGTCTCAAAAACCGCAAACAGCAGTTTTTCCGATTTCTCAGACTCTCCAGGATCAGATGGGAGAGGCTTGGAAGCAGCCTGATAGACGCTTCCAGATTCCCAAAAAGTTCACAGCTAATTACCTGCTACCCAAGGGTGTCATGTCTAAGTGGGAGGTTTCCGCCAATTGTGGACGCCTCCCTGGCTAGACTGTCAAAGAAGGCAATCTTGCCGATACCAAACGTGACGACACCAAAGGATGTGTCAGATCGTAAGTTGGATACGGCTTTAAAATCTATCCTTGTGGCTGCCGGCACATCACAAAGGCCTATGATTATTGGTGCTTGGATGAACAAGGCTATTGTAGCATGTGCTGGTCAGAGTGTTCAGGCAGTAGCAGAAGATAACAGCCAGGAAGAAATAGTTCACCTAGCGGAACATATCCGTGAGTTGGCTACATACATTTGCCAAGCTACAAAGGATGCTAGCAGGATAGCGTCACGCATCTCAGCTTCGGCCATATCAGCCAGAAGGATTCTGTGGCTCAGAGAATGGCAAGTGGATTCTGATTCCAAGAAGGCAGTGGAGGCTGTAACCTTTTTAGGGGAGGCTTTATTTGGTCCGGAATTAGACAAGTGGATTTCACAAGCAATGGTGGGAAAATCTACTTTTCTGCCTACCACATATCCTAGGGCTACACCACTGATCAGGAGAAATTACTCTGGTCCAGTGTTCAACTCTTTTATATCTCAGTCCTTTCATGCAAGAGGGAGAGGTTTTGGCGGGCAAGCTCATGCTAAAAGAGGCAGAGGCCGT
Organism: Pseudophryne corroboree; assembly: GCF_028390025.1. NCBI lineage: Eukaryota > Metazoa > Chordata > Amphibia > Anura > Myobatrachidae > Pseudophryne > Pseudophryne corroboree. The sequence continues at coordinate 638,832,821 of NC_086449.1, forward strand.
TACCTGTCCACAGCCCGAAAACAGGACTCTAAACCTGCTGACAAGATCGTGGCATGACGGTCTCCCAGCTCACCTTGGGTCTCCTATGGTGGGCGCACGGTTGGAAAGGTTTCGGGACACCTTGGCTGAAACCTCACCAGACGGCTGTATCTCCAATATTATTACCCAGGGATACAAAATAGAATTTCTAACCGTCCACACAGTCAGTTCTTTACGATAGTCCTTCCTCGGTGCCCTCAAAAAGCGAGGGCACTAGACACGGCTATTTAAAAGTTACTTCAGACGGAAGTAATTATGCCTTTCCCGACTTCTCAAAGAGGAACAGGATTTTATTAGAATCTTTTTGTAATGCCAAAACTGAATGGGTCCGTCAGGCCAATCCTCAATTTAAAGGTGTTAAATAAATTCCTGATGATTTAAAGATTCAAGGTGGAAACAATCCAGTCAGTTATTGCTGGATCCTAGCATCGGGAGTTCATGGTGTCAATGGATATACAGGATGCGTACCTCTATGTCCCAATCTGGACCCCGCACCAAGCCTATTTACGGTTTGCAGTGGGCAAGACTCATTACCAATTCAGAGCCCTTCTGTTCGGCCTGTCAACAGCCCCGAGTATCTTCACGAAGATCATGGCAGTCATGGTAGCGAAATTGAGATAGTTAGGGGTAATGAGAATACCGTATCTGGACGACCTTCTTATCAAGGCCACCTCTCAGCTACAGTTGATACAGGATGCTCAGATCACTCATCAGTTTCTGATTCAACATGGATGGATCGATCGTGAATTAAAAAAAAATCCAATCTGCAACCGATGCAGAGGATTCAATTCCTGGGTCTCATTTTAGATACAATACAACAGAAGGTGTTTCTCCCAGAAGACAAGATTTGAGACATAAAGGAAATGGTAGGTCAGGTAATACAGAACCAGACGCTCTCTCTGCATCTTTGTGTACGGCTTCTGGGAAAGATGGTAGCATCCTTCGTAGCGATCCAATATGGAAGACTACATTCCAGACCTTTTCAGTTGAATCTGATTGCTCAGAGGGTAGGCATGTATTTACTTCTTCACCAAAGGATTCGCTTGTTAATTTGGTGGTCGGTCCACCTCAACCTGGTGGTGGGAAAGAGGTTTGGAATCTGGGATTTTAACAACATATGCCAGTCTCAGAGGTTAGGGAGCAGTACTGGACAGATATCAGTTTCAGGGAAGACGGTCTTAGCAGGAGAGCAGTCTCCCAATAAATGTACTATAATTATACTATAATCTACTGGAAAATCTGGTATGGGATTAGCATGTGAGAGTGCAGTCGGATAATGTAACGGAGACAGCATACATAAATCGTCAGGGAGGAATAAGAAGTCGCATGGCTTTAAAAGAGGCCACAAAGATTATGTCTTGGACAGAAAAGCGCAACATAATACTGTCAGCAGTCTTCATTCCAGGAGTGGACAATTGGGAAGCAGACTACCTCAGTCGTCAGAAAATGCATCCAGGGGAGTGGTGTCTACACCCTCAGGTATTCAAGGCAGTGGTACGATGGTGGGGCCTACCGCAGATAGACCTAATGGCCTCTCTGAACAACCATTAGCTGCCAAGATATGTGGCCAGGATGTGGGATCCATCAGCAGAGGCGGTGGTCGCGCTGGCGACTCCCTGGATTTAGGAACTGGTCTACATATTCCCGCGGTTTCCCCTTTTACCAAGAGTGTTGAAAAAAGTAAAGCGGGAAAGAGCATGGGTGATTTTAATAGCACCAGACTGGCCTCACAGAAGTTGGTACTCGGACCTGAGGGGACTTCTAGGGAAAGATCCTTGGAAACTGCCGCAGAGGGAGGACCTGTTGTCACAAGTCCCATTCTTTCACCCAGATCTGAACCGTCAACATTTGATAGCATGGTTCTTGAGACCAGGATATTAAGGGACAGAGGTAGCCCGAAAGCAGCTATTCCTACAGTGTTAGCTGCAAGAAAGCCAGTCACTGCGGCTCATTGCTATAGAATCTGGAAGAAGTATATGGACTGATGCCAGCCTAAGGGTTTGAATCCCAGAGAATTCGGCCTTCCTAGACTGTTGAGGTTTCTCCAAAATGGTTTGAATGGCAGATTGAGATTGGGATCCTTGAAGGTACAGGTCTCGGCCCTCTCTATCCCTTTCCAGCAATGTCTGGTAGCCATGCAAGAAGTCCAGACATTTTTACAGGGTGTGTTGAGAATACAAACACCTTTTCGTCCACCCACGGCCCCATGGGATCTAAATTTGGTCCTAGAATTTTTTTAACTTGCCCGTTTTTGAGCCTTTGGATAGGGCAGATCTAAAATATATGAGCTGGAAGGCGGTCCTGCTCCTTGCCTTAGAATCAGCAAGAAGGGTCTCAGTGTTAGGTGCCCTGTCATGTAAAAGTCCCTAGTTTTTCATGAAGACCGAGCGGAGTTCCGTACAAAAACAAAGTTTTTACCAAAGGTGGTTTTGGGTTTCCACGTAAACCAGCCGATTATGGTTCCCTCTTTCCAAGGATTGCCTGAGGGGGACATGTCCTTGGATGTGGTCAGAGCCTTACGGGTATACGTTCAAGCTACTGTTTCTATTAGGAAGTCAGACGCTTTGTTTGTTTTATATGATGGACCCAGGAGTGGTTGGACAGCTTCAAAAAAACCTTGGCCAGATGGATACGGCTAACCATCAAACAGGCATATATTGATTGTGGTAAGAGAGTTCCTTTTTGGGTGGGTGCTCATACCACCAGATCAGTTGGAGCTTCATGGGCTGTGGCTAGAGGAGCTTCCACTACTCAACTTTGGAGAGCTGCAACAGGTTCATCAGCACACACGTTCACTCAGTTCTACAAGTTTGATACATTTGCATGTAAAGATGCAAATTTTGGAAGTTTGGTTCTTCAGGCTTTGGACAGCACTCCTGCCCATGGGAGTATCTTTGGGACATCCTCAGCTGTCTAAGATCTCCAGTGGATGAATGAGAAAATAGGATTTTGGTACTTACCAATAAATCCATTTCTCTGAATCCATTCGGGGACACTGGACACCCGCCTCGGTGCGTGTTCTTATAAAATTAGTTCAAACAGTTTGGTTAATGTGTTATTAGTTCTTGGTTGCTGTTTGACGTGTTGGTATGGTTGGTTCCTTCCCGTATGGGTTTGATTTTTCATTTTCCGTCTTCTCTCTGTCAATTTTTCAAACTGGAGGGATTGGGGGGAAGGGGTGAAGGAAGAGGGGCCAGCTGTGCATACATTTTTTACATTGTGCTACCTCCGGTCTGCATCCTTCACACCAAGCTATCTAGATCTCTAGTGTCCCCGAGTGGATTCAGAGAAATAGATTTATGGGTAAGTACCAAAATCCTCTTTTCATCCCATCCACAAGCGAACCAGATGAGGCAGCCATGTTGGGCGCACTACGAACAGTGTAGAAAGCAGTGAGCGCTATGGAGAAAGTGTGGTGGATGTCACAGTGGGTGTATCAAGGGGTGGGGGGCGAGTTGGGCCACCGCCGGGTAGTGCCCCCCTCCCAAGTCCCAATGGCTTTCTAAAATAAAGTAGTGGAGTAACTCACTATTAGGTAAATGTTTTAAAATAATGTTACACTCAGCTCTTCATGTAGAGTTGGACTCATTTTATGTCACTAACACATTAAAATGGGTCTTTCATTCTGGCACATTTTACGCTAGTGGTTTTTCATAATATACACAGTAAGCTAAGTTGTCCAGCTTTGCGAGGCTAGCATATCCGCTTGGTTTACCTAAGCAAATATGGCTTGATAGTGTACTTAATAAATGCTAAAAGTACACTGCCCAATTTGCACACTTTATAATACTGTAATGAAGCGTCAAATAGACTGTATAGGGTACACTAATAATGTATATTGTGGCAGTGTGAAGGTATATAGCATTACTGATACGTGTTCAGGTGATGGCTCTGCCCACACAGGGGAGAAAAAGGAGGTGTTATCACACCTAGTGGCTGCTGCAGAGAAGAGTCAGTCCGGGTGGGTCTGTGCAGTCGAGTGAGGCTGATTCCTGTGTATCCAGTACTAGGGGGATTGTACTACCCTGGTGAGACAGAGCCCAGGTGGAAGTGATACTGTCAGAGTGAAGCAGGCCAGGTGTTCTACCTGCACTGGGCGGGATGTGATGAAGTTCGAGATCCCCGGAGGTGCGGGATGCCGGCCGATCTCGGACATTTTTTAAAGGGGCAATCACATGCATGATTTTACTTTGTAAGTGACTGGCCCTTTAAAAAAACGTCCGAGATCTGCAGGCATAACGCACTTACAGCGAGCTCAGACTTCATTACGTCCCGCCATTTGTGTGTGAAGTCAGAGGCCAAGGCAGGCCAGGCTAACTATTGCCCTCATTTATCATTCAGCCCGCAGTCTGGTGCTATTTTCCGTTTTCACTCACTGTGGTATTTTGATTTGATGCTCATCTATTTAATATGAGCTCATACCACGGTGAGCGTTATCGGTATTTACTCCGTCCTTCCTCTTCCTCTAAAGCAAATTCCGGCACATGCGCAGTATAAACTTCCAGATGCCACTGCCATTTTGTGTGCGTGTTCCAAGCGGGTTGGATCTGTGGTACATCCTCTCCACCTCTTGTTGCTATGGCTGAGTAGCGCTATTTAACAGAAGAATAGAGTAGGTGAGGCAAAAATAGCGCATAATGTGTGGCATAATGTGTACTGGTAGTCCTACAGTGTGACAACATGTAAACTAGGGCACCACTATGGTTCAGAAAATAAACTTGGGCATAATGTTAACTAGGGCACTACTATGGGCATAATGTTAACTAGGGCACTACTATGGTTCAGAAAATAAACTAGGGCACTACTATGAGGCATAATATGAACTAGGGCACTAATATGGTTCAGAAAAAACTAGAGCACTACTATGGAGCATAATATTAAATAAGGCATTACTTTGGTTCAGAAAATGAACTAGGGCACAATTATGGGGCATAAAATTAGTAACTGCTTCGGAGAGGTGTCTCAAGGCCTCTTCAATATGTTGCTATGGGGCCTACAAAGTTCTGGTTATACTGCTGGACTGTACTGTTGCACTGACATGTATTTTGCAAGTGTGATAAGAATATAAGTGATAGCTGTAGTATTTTTCTGTTTCAGTCTGTCATATGCCATGCTGCGGCTATGAGCTCTTGAGGTGAAAAGGGTAAAAAAAAAAAAAGGCTGGTGCATCTGTTATGTGAGCCCCTGCCAAATGAGGAATTTCCGGAGACAGCGGAGCAGACTGCCACCAGGCTCCTGCGGTGGAGTAGGCACCCCTCCTCCATTTTCTTCGGGTCTGTGTAATAGCTTATTATATGAGGGCCAATCAGAGCACCATTAGTAGAGGCAGAACTTGCGGCATAGCCCACCACAATTAAGTGACCCACAGCTGGTGGTGTATAATGAGTCAGACTGACTCATTATACACAGCCTCTCTCATCCTCCCACTCACTGTGCCCCGGGCAGCAAAGACCAAAGATGCCGGAGGAGAGGAGCAGGAGCCCAGCAACAAAGGTGGGGTGGTCTTACAGCGCTAGCATCATCCCTCTTCAAGTCAGCTGCTTGTCTGGGGAGCCTTGCCTCTGGGCGACTGGGTCGCACTTAGGCCACTGGCCCCTGCTATGTGCTTTAGAGCATATGCAGGGCTGGGGTAGGTATACTAATCTCAGTTTAGGCCAGAGGTTCTCAAACACAGTCCTCCAGGCACCCTAACAATCCAGTTTTTAAGTATATCATGGCTCAGCACAGATGGTTATATCAAATTGACTGAGGTGCTAATTAAGTCACCTGTGGCCAAGCATGGATATACTTAAAACCTGAATCATTGGGGTGCCTTAAGGACCGACTTTGAGAACCTCTGGTTTAGGCTCTCGGTTCCGGATGTTTTTTGTTTTTTTTCATATTTTAGAATATGTTATATTTTGTAGATTCCGCATCAGGTGGTCAGAGAGGAGTTTTGGGAAAAATTTGGAAACATGCTAATAGCAAAAAACTCAATCATAATAGAAGTATTTTTTTTTTGTAACATTTTCAGTCAAATCGCTTCAATAGCTCTCCACAAAATACCATTAAGGGTTAACACGCTCTGTCTTGTATCCCAAGGCGACAAAACAAAACCAACTCTGCATAATGATCTAAAGAAATAAAATAACACTGCATAAAGAAAAACAGGGAACATACAATTATTGGATAAGATAAAATAGGATTTTGATAACCTACCGGTAAATCCTTTTCTCCTAGTCCGTAGAGGATGCTGGGGACGACATCAAGACCATGGGGTATAGACGGGATCCGCAGGAGACATGGGCACTCTAAAGACTTTTCATTGGGTGTGAACTGGCTCCTCCCCCTATGCCCCTCCTCCAGACCTCAGTTATAGGAACTGTGCCCAGGTCGACTGGATGCACTCTGAGGAGCTCTACTGAGTTTCTCTGAAAAGACTTAGGGAGACTGACATTTCGAGGAAAGGAATTACTTAACTAGTGGTGAGATATCTACCAACTCACACCCTCAACCATGCCGCACACATGGCATTCAACATAACACACGCCAACAGGCATGAACTAATTGCAGCAACATGCTGAAACCAAGATAACACAACTTGTGTAACTGTAATAACTAAACTGCAGGTAAAGTACGCACTGGGATGGGCGCCCAGCATCCTCTATGGACTAGGAGAAAAGGATTTACCGGTAGGTTATCAAAATCCTATTTTCTCATACGTCCTAGAGTATGCTGGGGACGACATCAAGACCATGGGGTCTATACCAAGCCCCAGTATGGGCGGGAGAGTGGGGATGACCCTGCAGCACCGATTGACCAAACTTTAGGTCCTCATCGGCCAAGGTGTCAAACTTGTAGAATTTAGCAAATGTGTTTGACCCTGACCAAGTAGCTGTTCGGCAAAGTTGTAATGCCGAGACCCCCCGGGCAGCCACCCAGGATGAGCCCACCTTTCTAGTGGAGTGGGCCTTTACCGACGACAGTAACGGCAATCCAGACGTAGTATGAGCTTGCTGAATCGTATTTCTAATCCAACGTGCAATATTCTGCTTGGAAGCAGGACAGCCAATCTTGTTGTGATCATACAGGACAAACAGAGCCTCTGTTTTTCGTATACGAGCTGTTCTAGCATCATAGATTTTCAAAGCTCTAACCACATCTACAAACTTTGAATCAGTGAATGTGTCAGTAACTACTGGCACCACAATAGGTTGGTTTATGTGAAAAGCAGAAACCACCTTAGGAAGAAAATGTTGTTGAGTTTGCAACTCTGCCCTATCTTCATGGAAAATCAGGTAAGGGCTCTTGTGAGACAAGGCCCCCAATTCAGACACCCGCCTTGCGGATACCAATGCCAAAAGCATCACCACTTTCCAAGTGAGAAACTTCAACTCTGTCTTTTGTAGAGGCTCAAACCAATCCGATTGAAGGAACTGCAATACCACGTTAAGGTCCCATGGTGCCACTGGAGGCACGAACGGAGGCTGGATATGCAGAACCCCTTTCACGAAGGTCTGAACCTCTGGAAGAGAGGCCAATTGTTTTTGGAAGAACACTGACAAGGCCGAAATCTGGACCTTGATTGATCCCAATCTTAGGCCCGCCTCCACACCATCCTGCAAAAAATGGAGAAAACGTCCTAAGTGAAACTCTTCCGAAGGAGCCTTCTTGGATTCACACCAAGACACATATTTTCTCCAAATACTGTGGTAATGTTTTGACGTTACTCCCTTTCTGGCCTCAATAAGGGTGGGGATGACCTCCTTAGGAATACCCTTCCTGGCTAGGATACGGCGCTCAACAGCCATGCCGTCAAATGTAGCCGCGATAAGTCTTGGTACACACATGGCCCCTGCTGCAGCAGGTCCTCCCGAGGAGGAAGAGGCCGAGGATCTCCTATGAGTAACTGCTGAAGATCTGGGTACCAAGCCCTTCTTGGCCAGTCTGGGGCAATGAAGATTGCTCGAACCCTTGTCTTTCTTATGATCCTGAGTACTTTTGGGATCAGCGGAAGTGGAGGGAAAACATACACTGACGAAAACACCCACTGGGTCACCAGTGCATCCACTGCTACTGCTTGAGGGTCTCTCGACCTGGAACAGTATCTCTTAAGCTTCTTGTTGAGATGAGACGCCATCACGTCTATTTGAGGAAATCCCCAAAGTCTTGTCACCTCTGCGAAGACTTCTTGGTGGAGGCCCCAATCTCCTGGATGGAGATCGTGTCTGCTGAGGAAATCTGCTTCCCAGTTGTCTACTCCCGGAATGAATATTGCCGAGAGAGCTTGTAGATGTTTTTCTACCCAGCGGAGGATTTTTGTCGCCTCTGCCATTACCGCTCTGCTTTTCGTTCCGCCCTGCCTGTTTATGTATGCGACTGCTGTTACATTGTCCGCCTGGATCTGCACGGGACGGTCTTGAAGAAGATGTACCGCTTGTTGAAGGCCATTGTAAATTGCTGTTAGCTCCAGAGCGTTTATGTGAAGGCAGGCTTCCTGTTGTGACCAACGTCCTTGGAAGTTTTCTCCCTGAGAGACTGCTCCCCAGCCTCGGAGACTTGCATCCGTGGTTACTAAGACCCAGTCCTGAATCCTGAACCTGCGTCCCTCTAGCAGGTGAGAGCTGTGCAACCACCACAGGAGCGAAATCCTGGTTTTTGACGACAGGATTATCTTTCTGTGCATGTGTAGGTGTGACCCCGACCATTTGTCCAACAGGTCCCACTGGAATACTCTGGCATGGAACCTGCCAAACTGTATGGCCTCGTAGGCCACCACCATCTTCCCCAACAACCGAATGCACTGATGGATCGACACACTTGATGGTTTCAATATCTGTTTTACCATTTTCTGGATTTCCAGAGCCTTTTCCAGCTGAAGAAATACTCTCTGAACTTCTGTGTCCAGAATCATCCCGAGGAAAGACAACCTTGTCGTCGGTTCCAACTGTGACTTTGGGTAATTTATGATCCACCCGTGTTGTTGGAGTATTGACAGGGAGAGGGATATGTTTTGTAATAACTGCTCCCTGGATCTCGCCTTTATCAGGAGGTCATCCAGATAAGGGATTATATTGACTCCTTTCTGACGAAGGAGGACCCTCACCTTGGTGAATACCCTCGGCGCCGTGGAGAGACCGAAAGGTAACGTCTGGAATTGGTAATGGCAATCCTGAATCGCGAATCTCAGATAAGCTTGGTGAGGAGGATAAATGGGAACATGCAGGTAAGCATCATTTATGTCCACTGACACCAAGTAGTCCCCCCTCCTCCAGACTGGCAATCACCGCCCGAAGTGATTCCATCTTGAACTTGAACCTTTTCAGGAAGAAATTCAGATCTTTTAGATTTAAGATCGGTGTGAACGAGCCGTCCAGCTTCAGAACAACAAAGAGGCTTGAATAAAAACCCCGCCCTTGTTGTGACAACGGTACCAGGACTATGACCTGGTCTTGACATAATTTTTGGATTGCCGCTGTTACTGCTTCTCTCTCTGGCAGAGAAGCTGGCAAGGTCGATTTGAAAAATCGGCATGGGGGAACGTCTTGAAACTCTAGTTTGTATCCCTTGGATACTATTTGCAACACCCAGGGGTCCAGGCCAGATAGAATCCAATCCTGGCTGAGGAGTTTGAGACGTGCCCCCACCCGAGCGGCCTCCCGCAAGGGAGTTCCAGCGTCATGCTGGGGATTTGGCAGAATTAGGGGTAGACTTTTGCTCATGGGAACCTGGAGCTGGTGTGGGCTTCTTTCCCCTTCCCCTTCCTACAAAGAACGGGGAACCTCTCGTCTTTTTGTATTTATTGGGCTGAAAGGACTACATTTGCGGGTGATAGGTCTTTTTTGCCGGTGCAGGCGCAGAGGGCAAAAATGTTGACTTACCTGCGGTAGCCGCCGAGACTAACGCATCCAGGCCATCGCCAAATAAGGCCTCACCTTTATATGGGAGACCCTCCATGTTTCTTTTGGAATCTGCATCCGCGTTCCACTGGCGAATCCATAAGGCCCGCCTAGCCGATACTGCCATGGTAGCGGCTTGTGAACTCAAGAGTCCAATATCCTTCATTGCCTCCAGCGTGTAGGCGGCAGCGTCCTTGATATTCCCTAACTTAAGGAGTATCTCCATCTTTATCAATCGTGTCAATTTCTGATGACATGCTTTCTGACCATTTTTCAATAGTGCGACTCACCCATGCGCAGGCAATAGTGGGCCTGAGCAGTGTACCATTGGTAACATAAATGGATTTCAATGTCGTTTCCATTTTGCGGTCTGCCGGCTCTTTAAGAGAAGCCGTGCCAGGAGCAGGGAGAATTACCTTCTTTGTCAACCTGGAAAGTGCACTGTCTAACACAGGGGGTGACTCCCATTTTTTCCTGTCCTCAGCCGGGAAAGGGTAAGCTATGTGAATCCTTTTGGGAATACGACATTTTTTATCAGGATTCACCCACATCCCTTCAAACAGAGCATTTAGTTTGTGTGAAGGAGGGAACGTGACTTTGGATTTCTTTTCCTTACATAAATAAGCTTTCTCCTGAGGTACAGGAGTGCTTTCTGTAACCTCCAACACGTCCCTTATAGCCACAATCATATATTGTATACTTTTTGCCAGTTTATGATCTATCTCTCTGGATTCACTATCGTCGACACAAGAATCAGAATCCGTGTCGGTATCAGTGTTTACAACATTTGCAAATGGTCTCTTATGTGACCCAGAGGGGCCGCCCGCATAAGGAATAACAGCATACTGAAAAATCACATCTTCCATAGATTTTCTCCAGCATGCAGCCTTAGATTCAGACTTATCCAATCTACGGTTAATCAGATGCATACTGTCACGTAGCTCTTTCACCCATGCAGGCTCTTGGTGTGCCGGTAGCGCCCCCCACATTACAACTCTGTGTCCCTGAAATAGCTTCCTCCGGGGAGGAACTCCCTGCCTCAGACATGCCTCACACTTGTACAGCACTCACAGACACACTGGGACTTATTTGGGGACAGACCCACAGTAAAATCTGTCAGAGGGACACAGTATAGTAGCAGCCAGTTCACAACCCCCGGCGCCTGTATTTAATGTCTGTGAACACAGAATGCCCACTGACATGTAGCGCTCTTTACACAGTAAAACACATTTGTAAAGCACCCAAATCGCTTTGTGCCCCCCTTATTTACACCCTGAATACTTGTAGTCAGAAGTGGGGGAGGACCAGCTATATCTCTGCAGCCTGAGGAGAGAGAGAGAAAATGGTGCTGAGCAGTGTACTGGCTGCCTGAGGAAGAAGCTCCGCCCTTTTTACCTCAGAGACTGTTTGTAATATTTATACTGGCGGGGGTAGGGCTGTGCCTGGGCATCTTATGCCCCCTATTAGCCAGTTTATAGAGGTACTTTGCTGCCCAGGGCGCCCCCCCCCCCCCCCGCGCCCTGCACCCTGCAGTGCCTTTGTGTGTGGGCAGCAATGGTGCGCTGCGCTCCCGCCAGCTGCGTCGTACCTCAGCTGTCACTTACTTGATTGAAGTTCAATCTTCTCATACTCACCTGTCTTCTGACTTCTGGCTTTGTGAGGGGGGTGACGGCGTGCTGTGGGACTGAGCATCTAGACACGGCTAGCGTTCAGTTCCCTTCAGGAGCTAATGGTGTCCTGTCAGCCAGAAGCAGAGCCAGGAAACTTTGAGGAAGTTGGTTCTGCTTCTGCCCCCTCAGTCCCACGAAGCAGGGAGTCTGATGCCAGCAGATCTCCCTGAAAATAAAAAACCTAACATAAGTCTTTTCAGAGAAACTCAGTAGAGCTCCTCAGAGTGCATCCAGTCGACCTGGGCACATTTCTAAAACTGAGGTCTGGAGGAGGGGCATAGGGGGAGGAGCCAGTTCAGACCCAATGAAAAGTCTTTAGAGTGCCCATGTCTCCTACGGATCCCGTCTATACCCCATGGTCTTGATGTCATCCCCAGCATCCTCTAGGACGTATGAGAAATAATAGAAAAATGGCGCTATAGTAAAATTAAATTAAAAACATTTTAATAAACAATTGTACTCACACATGGCCATGTTGTGATAGTGGAACAAATTTCTCAGCTGTATAATACTTCCAAACTGTGTTCCAATTAAGGGTCTAAAATGATGTTTAGCTCATACAGCGACATAAAGCAAGGTGTAGGATCCTGGTTCACAGTGGATAATGCTGCTGGTATTGTTGTCCATATGATTGTGCCTCAATCGGTGGTTTGTGCTAGGTGGAAAGGTCCAGTACCTTGTGTATAAACCAGACGCGTTTCGCTACACCAGGCAGCTTTTTCACACCATTGAACCCTTAATTGGAACACAGTTTGGAAGTATTATACAGCTGAGAAATTTGTTCCACTATCACAACACGGCCATGTGTGAGTAAAAATCAATCTTACATTGGATATCCTCTAATAGGGAGTGGATTAATTGGTGGACTGTATCCAGAGACTTCATAATATACCTGTGTATTATCAACAGATATGTTTCCTTACATATATGAGAAATTGTTCTTATTATACAATTGTTTATTAAAATGTTTTTCATTTAATTTTACTATAGCGCTGTTTTTCTATTGTTTATCTTATCCCTTATTAGGGAGACTATCTCCCACAACAGCTTCTAGGAGAGACAGCTCGCGTGTGCGCCAGACATTTATATACTTGCTGTATTATTTTTTTTCTTCAACATGCAATTACTATATGTTGTCCGATAAAACAAATATTACATTTATTCTGCACTTTCTACGTTTATCTCTGTAAACAGAGAATTGGACCTAATGGCAGGTTTAAACCTTGTCCGTGTGCCACCATAAATGTACATAAGTGTCCAGAGCCGGCCCTAGGCATAGGCAAACTAGGCAATTGCCTAGGGCATCTGGTATGCCTAGGGGCACAAGCAGCTTCTGCTGATTAAAATGATATGCGGCATGCCTATATTCTGTGTGTAGCATTTCGTATGCAGATACAGCCACAGTCACACACAGTATATAGGCATGCTGCATATCATTTTAATCAGCAGAAGCTGCTTGTGCGTCCTATCCACATAGCAATGCAAATAAGATGCGTTTTCATAAAAAATAGGCACCCAACGTTAGCAGAGCTGCCAGTTGACTCACGCCAGGAACTATATGTGTCATTATGTGTATAAGGGCACTAATAATGTGTGGCATATGTGTAAGGGACATTATGTGTGTCAGTATGTGTATAAGGGCACTAATAATGTGTGGCATATGTGTAAGGGACATTATGTGTGTCAGTATGTGTATAAGGGCATTAACAATGTGCGGCATATGTGTAAGGGAAATTATCTGTATAAGGACATTAATAATGTGTGTCATATGTGTAAGGGGCATTACTGTGTGGTATTATGTGTATAAATGCATTACCTATGTGTGGCATTATGTGTATAAGGTGCTCTACTGTGTGGTGTAACGTATAGAACGGGCACTACTGTGTGGTGTAATGTGAATAAAGAGCAATATGGTGTGGTGTAATGTGAATAAGGAGCAATATGGTGTGGTGTAATGTGAATAAGGAGCAATATGGTGTGGTGTAATGAGAATAAAGAGAAATATGGTGTATTGTAATGAGAATAAAGTGCAATATGGTGTGGTGTAATGTGAATAAGGAGCAATATGGCGTGGTGTAATGTGAATAAGGAGCAATATGGTGTGGTGTAATGAGAATAAAGAGAAATATGGTGTGTTGTAATGAGAATAAAGTGCAATATGGTGTGGTGTAATGTGAATAAAGTGCAATACGGTGTGGTGTAATGTGAATAAGGAGCAATATGGTGTGGTGTAATGAGAATAAAGAGCAATATGGTGTGGTGTAATGTGAATAAGGAGCAATATGGTGTGGTGTAATGTGAATAAAGAGCAATATGGTGTGGTGTAATGTGAATAAGGAGCAATATGGTGTGGTGTAATGAGAATAAAGAGAAATATGGTGTGGTGTAATGTGAATAAAGAGCAATGTGGTGTGGTGTAATGAGAATAAAGAGAAATATGGTGTGGTGTAATGAGAATAAAGAGCAATATGGTGTGGTGTAATGTGAATAAGGAGCAATATGGTGTGGTGTAATGAGAATAAAGAGAAATATGGTGTGGTGTAATGAGAATAAAGTGCAATACGGTGTGGTGTAATGTGAATAAGGAGCAATATGGTGTGGTGTAATGAGAATAAAGAGAAATATGGTGTGGTGTAATGAGAATAAAGAGAAATATGGTGTGGTGTAATGAGAATAAAGAGAAATATGGTGTGGTGTAATGTGAATAAAGTGCAATACGGTGTGGTGTAATGTGAATAAGGAGCAATATGGTGTGGTGTAATGAGAATAAAGAGAAATATGGTGTGGTGTAATGTGAATAAAGTGCAATACGGTGTGGTGTAATGAGAACAAAGAGCAATATGGTGTGGTGTAATGAGAACAAAGAGCAATATGGTGTGGTGTAATGTGAATAAGGAGCAATATGGTGTGGTGTAATGTGAATAAAGAGCAATATGGTGTGGTGTAATGAGAATAAAGAGCAATGTGGTGTGATGTAATGTGAATAAAGAGCAATATGGTGTGGTGTAATGAGAATAAAGAGCAATATGGTGTGGTGTAATGAGAATAAAGAGCAATATGGCGTGGTGCAATGTGAATAAGGAGCAATATGGTGTGGTGTAATGAGAATAAAGAGCAATATGGTGTGGTGTAATGTGAATAAGGAGCAATATGGTGTGGTGTAATGTGAATAAAGAGCAATATGGTGTGGTGTAATGTGAATAAGGAGCAATATGGTGTGGTGTAATGTGAATAAGGAGCAATATGGTGTGGTGTAATGTGAATAAAGAGCAATATGGTGTGGTGTAATGAGAATAAAGAGCAATATGGTGTGGTGTAATGTGAATAAAGAGCAATATGGTGTGGTGTAATGTGAATAAGGAGCAATATGGTGTGGTGTAATGTGAATAAAGAGCAATATGGTGTGGTGTAATGAGAATAAAGAGCAATATGGTGTGGTGTAATGTGAATAAAGAGCAATATGGTGTGGTGTAATGTGAATAAGGAGCAATATGGTGTGGTGTAATGTGAATAAAGAGCAATATGGTGTGGTGTAATGTGAATAAAGAGCAATATGGTGTGGTGTAATGTGAATAAGGAGCAATATGGTGAGGTGTAATGTGAATAAGGAGCAATATGGTGTGGTGTAATGTGAATAAAGAGCAATATGGTGTGGTGTAATGAGAATAAAGAGCAATATGGTGTGGTGTAATGTGAATAAAGAGCAATATGGTGTGGTGTAATGTGAATAAAGAGCAATATGGTGTGATGTAATGTGAATAAGGAGCAATATGGCGTGGTGTAATGAGAATAAAGAGCAATATGGCGTGGTGTAATGTGAATAAGGAGCAATATGGTGTGGTGTAATGAGAATAAAGAGCAATATGGTGTGGTGTAATGTGAATAAGGAGCAATATGGTGTGGTGTAATGAGAATAAAGAGCAATGTGGTGTGGTGTAATGAGAATAAAGAGCAATATGGTGTGGTGTAATGAGAATAAAGAGCAATATGGTGTGGTGTAATGAGAATAAAGAGCAATATGGTGTGGTGTAATGAGAATAAAGAGCAATATGGTGTGGTGTAATGAGAATAAAGAGCAATATGGTGTGGTGTAATGTGAATAATGAGCAATATGGTGTGGTGTAATGAGAATAAAGAGCAATATGGTGTGGTGTAATGAGAATAAAGAGCAATATGGTGTGGTGTAATGTGAATAAGGAGCAATATGGTGTGGTGTAATGAGAATAAAGAGCAATATGGTGTGGTGTAATGAGAATAAAGAGCAATATGGAGTGGTGTAATGAGAATAAAGAGCAATATGGTGTGGTGTAATGAGAATAAAGAGCAATATGGTGTGGTGTAATGAGGATAAAGAGCAATATGGTGTGGTGTAATGAGAATAAAGAGCAATATGGTGTGGTGTAATGAGAATAAAGAGCAATATGGTGTGGTGTAATGAGAATAAAGAGCAATATGGTGTGGTGTAATGTGAATAAGGAGCAATATGGTGTGGTGTAATGAGAATAAAGAGCAATATGGTGTGGTGTAATGTGAATAAGGAGCAATATGGCGTGGTGTAATGAGAACAAAGAGCAATATGATGTGGTGTAATGTGAATAAGGAGCAATTCAGCAGGATGTTATGTGAATGAGGGGCACTACTGTGAGGAGTAACGTATATAAGGTAAAGTGGTACTACTGTGTAATGTAATGTGAATAAGGGACACTATCGTATGATAAATTGTGAATAAAGTTGCACTACTGTGAGGCATAATTTGAATTGGGGGTACTATTGTGTGGCCATGCCCCTTGCCATCAAAAACACATACCGTTTTGGGCTGTGCGCTGAATGTGCACACTGTTCTTATTTAAATTACAGGGGTAGGAAAACAAAAAAAAGAACTGCTATGGGTGGGGGGTGATGGTGCTGGGAAAGGAGTGCAGGGTCAGAGGCGGAACTATCGGTGGTGCTAGGGGGCACCAGCCAAAATCTTGCCTAGGGCATCATATTGGTTAGGGCCGGCTCTGTAAGTGTCCTATGTGTCCTGAGGCACATATAGTACACAAATAATGTACAAACATGCAGTGAAAGTGTTTACTTTAATCCATCTTAGAAATTAATTAAATGTGGTGATAACCGCTTAAAACAAATAGTATTTTTTTTCCTATTTTTATTGCTACTGTAACATACCAGAGCCTTGCTTGTATTCATATCTCTATGCTTGGAATAATCCTAAATTTGGCTTTGGCTTCTTTTTCAGCCTTGATAATAAATTACAGGCTCCTATTAATGGTCTGGAATTCAATGTTTGTAGTACATGAGGAACATTGGCTCAGATCTGATGAAATAAGAGAGAAACTTTCACAATGGTGTCAGGGTCTGTATTGTTTTAAAGTGAAAATGTCCTTTTTATTTAAAATCCTGAACATGCATTTAAAAAAAGCCAAATCTTTAAAAACACATTACTAAGTAAATGTTTTCTGTTGCTTGTTCTTTCCTCAACTACATGTGAAGGCATAGTTTAGTAATATTTCTAATAATCGTATTTATATAGCACTATTATTCAGAAGTGCGCTGTACAGAAGTCATGAACGCAATACATAGGTTTAGATGGGAAGTGGTTAACATACTGCCAGTCGGGATCCCGGCGATCACTATACAGGTGCCAGAATCCCAACAAGTGGTGAAATGCGGACGCCGGAATACAGACGATACAGGCTATTCTCCCTCTGTGGGTGTGGGGGGGGAGACAGGATGGGGGCACCAAGACACGTGCATTCCTCTGTCGTTTAGGGGAATTTGTTGTTGTTGTTGTTGTTGTTTTTTCCCATTTTATTTACACCCGGCACTTGGAGGATTCAGCAGCATTAGGATCTGGGCCACTAGGAGTCTGCTCTGCTGCTGCGGGCGCCGAGGGCGTGCTGGGTGCCACACGGCCACTGTGAGCCCGGACAGCCTCCTCCGTAGTAAGACCCATTGTTAGGGACAAGTGCGGATTGGGAAAGTTTCTGTTTGGCCGGGCTACTGCTGTACTACCCCGATATGCATGGTACTACATCTGACACTGTGCAGTGTGCTACACTCCATGGGAGTATACAGTCAGAGAATTCCAGCTGCGTAGGAGGTTCGGAGCATGTCACATGACCAGAGTCACATGGTGAGGCAAGTGACAGAAGTGAATGACAGTTGGTCAGGCCAGAGCCTGAGGTAGCTGTGAGAGAGGAGGACACCTCTGGCAGTGGAAGATTCCTGTCAGGAAATGGAGGTGCCACTGAGGGGTGGTCTTCAGTTTGCCGGCTGTCGGGATCCCGGCGCACAGTATACCAGCGCCGTAATCCCGACAGCCAGCATACCGACACCTTTTCTCCCTCTTGGGGGTCTACAACCCCCCTGGAGGGAGAATAGATAGCAAGGCGCGCATAGCGTGCCACCGTGTCCACAGTGCAGCGAACCTGCAAGGGGCTCATTTGCGCTCGCCCAGCGGTCAGGATTTCGGCGCCGGTATGCTGGCTGCCAGGAGCCCGGCAGCCGGCATGCTGGCTGCCAGGAGCCCGGCAGCCGGCATACCCTACTACACCCCCACTGAGAGCAGCTGACAGGCAGTGGCTGTGTGAGGAGCCGCTCAGTAAAAGTCTATAAAGTGCTGCTTATTATTTGTGACTACTGCAGCTCTGGAGGTAGGGTGGGTGTCCCGACCGCAAGGCCGGCTCTACCATTAGGCAGCTTTAGGCGGCTGCCTAGGGGCGCCGCCCACTGGAGGGCACCACAGAATTCATCTAGCAAAATGATGGATGTCCCTGTATGTGGGTCAGTAATGGACTTTCAGATGAAGGCATGGAACACAATAAGGAGCATACAAGTAGTTGATGCCAGAATCCCGACAGCCAAGGTCTTGAATGTATGCCAGCGAGGGTTCGGGTTAGGCTGCAGGGAGGGTTAGGGTTAGGTTGCGGGGAGGCTTAGGATAAGGGATAAGGTTAATTAATTTAATTCAGAATGTCAGTGTTAGAGTGGTCGGGATGCTGCTGTCGGTATTCTGACCAGCGACATCCCATACACAATCCCAATTAAATATCCCTACAAGACCACATATACAGTATTATACAGTATATAAAGAATAGATGGCACACAAGGGCTTTTACAGTGAAAGTATATAAAAGTTCTTGAGTGTTGTTTCTTTTCTCTGTATACTGTATGTATAATGATGCAATTCACCCCAGCCCACTTAGTGGCCTCCTACATCTCTCCTCCGAGAGGTGATGGTGGGGTTTGCAGGTTAGGGGGTGCTAGGCTGAAGCTTTGCCTAGGGTGCAGAGAGACCTTGCACCGGCTCTGCCCGGCCGTCAGGGAAAATAAGTGATCCCACCTGCTGGTGACATCTGATTCAGAAGAAGGTAGCCTGCTAGAGAGGATGGTCCTGCTGTAAGCGCTGAGGTGACCCCATCCGGTTGGGGAGTGGCAGCAGACTGACAGCAGATGTCAGTCTGGATTTACTGAACTGCAGCTGAACAAAATAAGGAGACAGTGCGTACACCAGGACCCCAGCTCACTGTTCCACCCAGCATTAGTTATTTATAGCCCGCACACAGCCCTTCCAGAAAGCACCCACTTAGAACAGGAACTAAAGAGATACACAATATTACTGCCCCTATAAACTGCAGAGAAAGTCCCTTCAAAACTTGAGACTTAGGGGGACATGTACTAAGCAGTGATAAAAGTGGAGAAGTGAGCCAGTGGAGAAGTTTCCCATGGCAACCAATCAGCATTGACGTAACATTTATCATTTGCATACTATAAACACATACAGAGCAGCTGATTGGGTGCCATGGACAACTTCTCCACTGGCTCACTTCTCCACGTTTATCACTGCTTAGTACATGTCCTCCTTAATTTAACATAATAAAGGCTAAACTGTGACAAGTAGCACTGTAGGACTGCTACAATAAATAAAGACAGGACACAGCTTGTTTAATAGTGATTGTGACTTTTATTCTGTGTCATTTGCTGTGTTTGGGGAATGGGGAACATTTGCCTCTCTACTGTAGTGGGAAAGAAGAAGTCACAGGAAGGACTAGCACTGTGAGATGGTCTACGCTAGAGGTCAGCAAACACTCACTCTTGGGGTGTAACACTAACACTGCCACTGCCACAGCCCCCCACCCCCTCCCCCACCATGACTGCAGCTCCTCTTTCTGCTCCTCAGTCACTGCCGGGCTGTGCAGACTCCTCACATGAAACTGTACCGGGCACTGGATTCCAGCTAATAGGTACCATGAAGGTAGAGGGCTGTGTGCACTGATAGGTAATATGGGGGGCTTTGTGTACTGGGTGCAATTTGAAAGAGGCTGTTTGTATTGAGAGGTAATATGGGGGACCTGTGGGGCGTCGCCATGGCAGCAAGGGAGTAGGGCACGTTAGTCTTGAGCTCCCAAGCACCTTTATCCTGTCTCTCATCATGCGGAGTGTCCAGGCTCCGGTCCATGCCACGTCAGTCTCCAAAGCCTCTGTGCCCTGCTGAAGTGCTGTGAGTCTGCTCTGACCCTCCTGCCTGGCGGTATCGCTGAGCTTTGTGTCTGCGGCCTAGCGCTCCGGGTCTCTCCACGGCGGCAGAGGACTTCCGGTCACGCACCCGCCGCCTACCCAGCTCCTGCTTCAAGGGACTTTGCCCGTGCTCTCTCTGTCCCCTCACTGTGCGGTCGGCCTCAGCGCTGGCATGACCCCGCTCAGCCTGCCTCCTTCTCCTACATCTGGCTGCCTGTGGGGTGAGACACCCAGTGAGTGTGTGGTGGCCATCTTGTAGAAGTGTGCCTCCTTCCTCCTGTGCCTGCACGACCAGCCTGCAGGTCCGGATTGTGGCTCTGTACTTACCCTTCCTGGGCTGTGGATTTCCTGGATGAATTTCCTGGATGAATTTCCAAGGTACTGTGCTGTACATTACCAGTGGGCTCTGAATCAGCCTCTGTACTGACCCCCTCAGTGTCGTATATTATATCTTACTATTATGGACCTGGTGGTCTGTTGCCCTGCTTGATTGACACCTGGTGCTGCTGTGCCTTCATTAGAGAACACTTATTTTCTTATCCTGGGATTACTTGCATCTATTCATTTATTATTGGCCCGCTTTTCGTATAAATCATGGTGACGAGAGGTTCTGCTGCTAAGCAGCTTGAAAAATTTGCCAGGCAATCTGCCTCACAGGCCCCTGCCTCACTGCCCCTGTCTGATCACCCTGCTCCTCCTGATCCTTCCGTAGCAACGGGCCCTGGCTCCCCCTCCCCGCCATCTATCAAACAAGTGCTTGAGGCTGTTACGGGTAGTGAGAAATGTCTGTCTGACAAAATGGAAAAGGTGCAGTGCAACCTCTCTCTACTCAGGCAGGATGTGCAACGTATCTGAGAGCGAGTTGGGGAGGTCGAGACCCGTGTATCTACGCTGGAAGATGCGAGTGGTCCTATGAAACAGACTGTCTCCTCCTTATCCCAGCAAGTTTCGTCTATCCAAACTAAATTACTGGACATGGAGGGACGCCTGCGCAGGAACAATGTCAGGTTTGTTGGCCTGCTGGAGAGGGAAGAGGGCTCGCATCCGGAAGAATTTCTTGAAACCTGGCTTAAAGAACTGTATGGTGCGGCATCTTTTACCCCCCAATTTGCAGTTGAACGTGCACACAGGATCCCTTTCCGACCTTTACCACCTGGAGCCCCTCCGCGCACGTTCATTGTGAAGTTTTTGCATTATAAAGATAAGGATACAGTCCTTCGTCTCGGTCGTACTCAGGGCCCACTTACCAGGAATGGTGTGAATATCTCCGCTTTCCCGGATTTTGCAGCTGATGTCCAAAAGCACAGGGCTCAATTCATGCCTATTAAGAGACGCCTTCGAGATCTTAACCTCTCCTACTCCATGTTGTTTCCATCCAAGCTACGGGTGGTGGCAGAGGGGGAATCTCGATTCTTTAACACTCCACGGGAGGCCGCTGCCTGGCTTGTCCGTTATGCTCCGGGTGACCGACAAATGACCCCGGACTGAATATTTTTATTATATCACTGTTATTTTTGTCCTGGACATCCACATATTGATCTGGGGAGCCACCATGCGTTGGTGGTTCTGATGGTTTGGTTTATTATTTTTCAGATATACGTTATTTCTTTGCTGCTTGCTGTGACAGAGTAGCATATATTTCTTTTGGGGGGGGTTTGGTTTAGGGAGTAAAGTATGCCACAGTTCGGGGAGGTGTACAGGGTGGGGGGTAGGTGGGGTTTGGGACTGCTTTTGTATTTTTATTGTTGCTGGTATTGATTTGTTTTTTATAGCTGATTCTGTGCTCGTGCTCCAAGCCATCCGCTTATTTTATGTCATGTAAGATTGAGGGTCTATGTCTCTTCTCGTACTTTTTTATTTTTCTCATGTGTTAATATCCTTGTACTGTACTTAGAACTTTGTGATACATGTCTGCTCTCCAAATTTTAACATGGAATGTGCAGGGACTCATTTATAGAGTGAAGCGTTCCCTGGTTCTCAAAATGATTAAAAAGTTTAGCCCAGACATAGCCTGCCTTAACGAAACACATTTAGAGGGTAGCAGGTTACTTTCCCTTCGTAGACCGTGGGTTGGATGGGCATATCATGCCTCGCACTCGTCATACCCGAGAGGTGTCTCTGTATTGATAAAGAAGACTGTATTGTTTGAACTTATATCCCTACAGACTGACCCCCAGGGCAGATATGTTTTTATACAAGTTACTATAACAACTGACTAATGTTTATATCAGGTGATCCATTCATCCATTCAGTGCCGCACAGAACGATCATGTGATCGGACTGGTGGAGTGACGCAGACGACACATGTGATATGTATAGTAGACTTCTGTATGTGGTGCAATGTGACACTCTCGCCGGCTGTGCAGCGCGCACCTCCGATAGCAGAGAGCTGTAGATCAGCAACAACATACTAGCAGTGGCTATTATTAAGGTTAATAAACCGAGCCGGTTTGGTCACGTGATGCACACGAATAGACCCGATAACAGTCACATGACTACACGTCTTTCTTGGATATATCTGTTTTCCTATGCGTCGCGATCACGTGACCAAGCCTCCTATGTTGATGTATCTGATTGGCTTCCAATTAGCTGACCTATACTAACCAATTACATCTGGTCTATCCTAAGGGATCATTGGTAACCATCGATCATGTGACCAAGATGAGTCACATGACCGGAAATATATGTATTCATAGTATGAATTTAATGTATAAATATAGAGATATGATTCTCATTTTTTAACTGGATCATCTCATTATCCATGTGTGACCTATTATGACTCTAAAAAGGTATGTAACAACATGTTTTACTCATTATAAAAACGGCTTGTTTGACCTAACTATGTGCAGGTGCAATCAATTCAATCACTCCCTGGGATATAAAAATGGACCCCTTAGGGACACTTCATACATGCTCCTGAGGAAGCTGGATATCACCAACGAAACGCGTTGAGGCCCATTTACCACCAGGACCTTGGCACTATATTCTGGCTTATTGGGCTATACTGATACCTTGGATATTGCCATTCAGCTGGATTTAGAACTGCATCCATGGAGATGGCTGTACAGGTTGAGTATCCCATATCCAAATATTCCGAAATATGGAATATTCTGAAATACGGACTTTTTTGAGTGAGAGTGAGATAGTGAAACCTTTGTTTTTTGATGACTCAATGTACACAAACTTTGTGTGATACACAGTTATTAAAAATATTGTATTAAATGACCTTCAGGCTGTGTGTATAAGGTGTATATGAAACATAAATGAATTGTGTGAATGTAGACACACTTTGTTTAATGTACAAAGTTATAAAAAATATTGGGTAAAATGACCTTCAGGCTGTGTGTATAAGGTGTATATGAAACATAAATGCATTCTGTGCTTAGATTTAGGTCCCATCACCATGATATCTCATTATGGTATGCAATTATTCCAAAATATGGAAAAATCCGATATCCAAAATACCTCTGGTCCCAAGCATTTTGGATAAGGGATACTCAACCTGTAATATGATCTACTTACCATGAACCTGCAATTGAATACCCCACCTGCATTTAAAGGACTCATTGCTACTGACCTTTTATGGGGATCATCTATCGCCAACAAGCAGACTCCTGGTACGACAATTGATGTAAGAACTTACTATCAGCTGAATATCTCCATCTCCATAGAGCACAACGCCAATTGTGCAAATCCCAGCCAGTCACAATCCAAGGACATCCGGAGTGGTATTATTTATGTCCATTTCTTTTAATACCAGTAATTTGTGTATACATTAACTACCATTTTATCAATATGTTTTTATAATAAATGTGTCTATTTCAAACAAGCCGTTTATAGATATAATTAATATAATTTATCACAGCCAGTGCTGCTTTTTTTTATTTAAGATTTGTTTTTATTTACTGTAAATTATACTCGCAACAGTATTCTATTTTGGCGGTTTACATCTCCCCCCCCCCCCCCCCCCTCCCCCTTTTTCATATGATGTTTTACAAAAGGCTGCTATCTTTGTGGCTTCCTCTCCGAATGCTCCTGTTATCTGCTTGTGTGATTTTAATAACCTGTTAGATATCTCCCTTAATATATGGAGGCTCTTCTCCTATAATTGGCAGTGGTCCCTCGAAATTGTAGGCTATGTCCATAGTTTGGGTTGGGTGGATGCATGGAGGACACGTAATCCGGTTCTGCAGCAGTTTTCTTGTTTTTCTAGGAAGCATGGGGGGTCATTCCGAGTTGATCGTAGCTGTGCTAAATTTAGCACAGCTACGATCATTCACACTGACATGCGGGGGGACGCCCAGCACAGGGCTAGTCCGCCCCGCATGTCAGTGCCGGCTTACCCCACAGAAGTGCAAAGGCATCGCACAGTGGCGATGCCTTTGCACTTCAAGAGTAGCTCCCGACCAGCGCAGCTTTAGCGTGTTGGCCGGGAGCTACTCGTCGCTCCCCGGCCCACAGCGGCTGCAAGTGACGTCATGCAGCCACCGCAGCCCGCCCCCCCAATGGTCCGGCAATGCCTGCGTTGGCTGGACCGCGCCCCCTAAACAGCGGCTTAATGCCGCCATCCAGCCCCCTCCCGCCCAGCGACTGCCTCTGCCTCAGAGGCGATCGCTAGGCAATGACGGCTGGCATGCACAGTTCCGATCCGATCGCTGCGCTGCGAGAAACTGCAGCGAGCGATCGGGTAGGAATGACCCCCAAGTTTCTTTCTCCAGAATTGACCTGGCCTTAGTTTCCCCTTTGCTTCTTCCCAGGATTACTGATATTCACTATGAAGCCAGGGGTTTCTCTGACCACTCCCCTTTGCTACTGTCACTCAGTGATGAATGCCAGAGGGGTCACTCTTATTGGAAATTGCATCCGTCATGGTTGGCCCAAACTGGGGTTAGCACTGACTTGGCGGAGCAATGGGATGGATATTTTAATGTTAATCTTGGTTCTGCACATGTGGCGGTTGTCTGGGATTCCTTTAAAGCCTTTTTACGTGGAACTTATATTAGGCATATAGCCACCCTTAAGTCCTCCCGACGACGTACTGAGTCAGATTTAGAAATTGCCTTTCGAGACTTGGAGATGCAGTATTTGAGAGATGGTTCCCCCATTACTAAGACTCGTTGGCAGATGGCCCAGTCAGCCTGGTTGGCCCACTTGGCAGATAAAAAGTCTCGGAGCCTTATGTTCCGAGCGCAGTCCCTTTATATGCATGCTGATAGGCCTGATAGCCTACTATCCCATTTAGTTCACTGTGATCGTCCGGGGACTGTTGTTACGCAATTACTTGACCCTGCCGGTACTACTGTAACTACGACACCTGATATTGCACAAATATTTCTTTCTTTTTATAAGGAGCTGTACAGATCTAGGCTTTGTTGCTCGTCACAGGAGTTGTTCAGTTATTTAGATGCCCTGCCTCTGCCTCAATTGTCCGCTGAAGCGCGTGCTTTTCTAGATGGTCCTGTCTCCACTGAAGAGGTTTCCACTGCGATAGGGGCTTTTCCTAACGGTAAGACTCCCGGTAGCGATGGCATTCCCATAGAGCTGTATAAACAATATATAGATATATTTGCCCCCAAACTCTCTGCGTTATATTCAGAGTTCTTTGCGGCTGAGAGGTTACCTGTTTCTATGGCGGAGGCAATTATAATTGTACTTCCTAAGCCTGGGAAAGATCCCACCTTCCCAGATTCACACAGACCAATTTCCCTTATCCCTACTGACGCCAAGATCCTGGCAAAGGTTTCAGCTCTTAGACTCAGCACAGTCATATCTACTATTACACATCCGGACCAATCTGGTTTTATGCCCGGTATGTAACATATTAGTATAGTAACTAAGGTTGAAAAAAGACAATTGTCCATCGAGTTCAACCTATTTGTGGTCTCCTATGCAGTCCTATTATAGGACTAGTTATTTTTATGTTAGGACTAGTTATTTTAACTATAGTGCATGACTACGCACCATAACCCTGAATATCTTTACCCAATAGGAATTTATCTAACCCAATCTTAAAGGTGTTGACTGAGTCCACTGTTACTACTCTCTCAGGCAGGGAATTCCAAACACGTATTGTCCTTACTGTGAAAAAACCTTTTCGCCTCAATGTGCGGAAACTCCTCTCCTCTAACCTAAGTGAGTGACCACGTGTCCTCTGTGCTGATCTTATCAAAAACAGGTTCCTCCCAAGCTCTGTGTATTGACCCCTTATATATTTGTAGAGGTTGATCATGTCCCCTCTTTTCCAATGTAAACATGCCTAGCCTTGCAAGCCTTTCCTCGTATTCCAGCGTCTCCATGCCCTTGATTAGTTTGGTCGCCCACCTCTGAACCTTTTCTAGCTCCAGGATATCCATTTTGTAATATGGTGGCCAAAATTGCACACAGTATTTAAGATGTGGCCTCACTAGTGATTTATATAATGGGAGTATAATACTCTCGTCCCTTGCATCAATTCCCCTTTTTATGCATGCTAATATCTTATTAGCTTTCTTTGCTGCACTCCTACTTTGGGTACTGCTGCTTAATTTGTTATCTATGTGAACCCCTAAGTCTTTTTCCAGCACAGAATTCCCTAATATTACTCCATTTAGTATGTAGGTGTTATTTTTGGTCTTGCCCCCACAGTGCATTACCTTACACTTGTCTGTGTTGAATTTCATTCTCCATTTTGCCACCCATGCTTCCAGTTTAATTAAGTCGTTCTGAAGAGACTCAGCATCCCCATCCGTATTTATAACCTTACACAATTTGGTGTCGTCTGCGAAACTTGACACCATGCTCTCTAGACCTACTGTTAGGTCGTTGATGAAAATGTTGAACAATAGTGGTCCAAGTACAGACCCTTGTGGCACACCACTTAGTACTTTAGTCCAATTTGAAAATGATCCATTGACCACAACGCGCTGCTCCCTATTATCTAACCAATTACTAACCCAAGTGCCTATTGTGCTCCCTAGCCCTATTTCTTGTAGCTTATAGATAAGACGCATGTGTGGTACAGTATTGAAAGCTTTGGCAAAATCTAAAAAGATTATAGCCACCTACTTACCCTGATCAAGGTTCGCACTTACTGTTTCATAAAAGCCAAGTAAGTTGGTTTGACATAATCTGTCCTTCACAAATCCACGTTGGTTCCTTTTAATGACCTTATTTGCTTCAAGGAACTCTTGAATACTGTCCCTTAGAATACCTTCCAATACTTTCCCCACTATAGATGTAAGACTAACTGGTCTATAATTACCTGGTTCAGCTTTGCTACCCTTTTTGAATATCGGCACTACCTCCGCTATACGCCAGTCTTTGGGAACCATACCCGATTTAACTGAATCCATGAAGATCAAAAATAGAGGTCTTGCTAGTTCAGCGTGCAGCTCCATAAGAACTCTCGGGTGAATTCCATCTGGACCAGGTGACTTATTAATCTATAACTTTTTTAATCGGTCATAGACTAACTCCTCACATAAATAAGCATTTATGTCTACCTCTATTAATCTACGATGCATGTATACCTTGCTTCAGTCTCCCCATGTGTATCCGTCTGACTCGGTCTTGGTCTCCCTGGATGCGGCCAAGGCCTTCGATAGTGTGGAGTGCCGTATCTTTGGGGGGTTATGAGAGCCATGGGCTTCGGTCCTGGGTATATTAAATGGGTTCAATTGCTATATCAAAGCTCTTGTGCCAGGATCTCGGTGAATGGGTTTGTCTCCCCTCCCTTCACGTTGTCTCGTGTCACCATACAGGGATGCCCCCTCTCTCCCGCATTGTTTGCCTTGGCCATTGAACCCCTTGCATGTTTGCTCTGGTCTCATCCAGATATAGTAGGATTGAGCACAGGTACCAGGTCTGATAAGGTGGCTCTTTATGCGGATGACCTCCTTTTGTTCTTACATGATTATGCGCTTTCTATGCCATTGGTCTTGAAGGTTATTGATAACTCTGGTAATTACTCAGGTCTCCGCATAAACTGGAATAAGTCTTATATTATGCCTGTGTTGGGTCCACCTCCCGCTGCCCCCAAAATTGCTTTACCTCTATGCTGGACATCTCAGTTTAAATACCTGGGAATTCAAGTTACAAATAATACTTCTGAGTTTGTCCTCTTGAACGTGGATCCCTTAATGCAGTTTATCATACTTAGGTCTAAGGTTTGGTGCAAGCTCCCCTTGACAGTAACCGGCAGGGTCAACCTAGTTAAAATGGTGTTATTAACAAAAATGTTGTATCTTCTTTTTTTTTTTTTTAACAATTTTTATTGAGACATCACGGAAATCATAGTACAAGACAGAAAATGTAAAGACTATAAAAGTAATAATGCAGGGGGAATACAACTGTGAGTTTTACAGTGGATTCATGTACATCTAATAATAAAGCCTTTTACATTTTGTACATTCAATTGTTTGGTTCAGTTATGGGATTACAAACAATATAGGTAGCCTTGAGGGGAGCCGCCATACACGTCCGCTCTCAAACCAAAGATACAGGTTGGTCTTGTACTGCTACTCTAGTTAGGTACCACGTGGTGTTTTTTAAGCTATTATGAATTTGCAGCCGCGTATTGAGGGGCAGAGTGGAAATATATGATTCCCAAAGATTAAAAAAACGATCTACTTGTTTACCTCTATCTACAATGGCCTCCACACAGTCCATCCTGAATATATGGTGTAGTTTATTCAAGAATAATGGTATCTGAGGTGGCGTGCTATTTATCCATCCCTGTAGTATCGTCTTTTTCCCCGCCGCACTGAGGGCTATCAGTGTTTTTTTACATTCCGTTGGCATTCGGAGAGTGGGATCAATGATACCCAGTACAGCCCATTCGGGGGTAAATGGCACATAACTTATTAACTTTGCCTCCGCATATCTCCTAACAAGATGCCTAAAATACTGTACAATTGGACATGCCCATAAACAGTGATAAGTATCTGCCTCACTCTGGTGGCATTTTGGGCAAGAATGTATGTCCGACGTTCCAATATTGAATCGTCATAGCGGGGATAAATAAATGTTATGATACACATTAAGAAATAGTTCCGTGTACATGCTTGTTGGTAGAACCTTTCGGGAATAAGATAATGCCTTTTCCAGCACGGGTATAGTCAGTCCAGGAAAGTGGGCCAACCATTTAGACATGCCACCCACCACAGAGGCATGATCTAATATCGTCCTCAAAAAAGTATAGTGTATGGAAATGGCCTTACGACTTGGTACGGGACGTATTAAGAGACTATCTAGAGAGTTAGTCCAGTCCCCTTCCGCAAAATGTGTAAAGACATGTCTGACGTAAAATTCTGTTTGCATAAATGGAAGGGGAAACGAAGCAGTTACATGTCTCGTTGAAACCTCCGAAAAGGTAAGCAGACGGTGGTCTTCCACTGATATCAATGAGCGAATTGATACTATACCAGCCTCCCTCCACATCGCGAAGGGGTAGGCAGCCATGCCGTCCAAAAATTCCGGGTTTTTAATCAGGGGTAGGTGTAAGGAGTGATACTGATTCAACTTCACATTGTGGCGCAGTATATGCCACACTTTTCTAGTAGACCACAAGAGTGGGTTTGATTTAATATGGTCCGGTATGTCCCAGTCATGTTGGTGGAGAAAACATGTTAAGTCAATGTTCGCTAGAAAATTTTGTTCTAGGGACGTGTTCGTGTATAGAGAATTGCCTTTCACCCTGCCAAGTGATCAGCGACATTGTTTGGGATCAACCCTGCCGGATTGGGAGCTAAGGACAACCAACGAGACCTCATACACACCTGCCGCTCCAGCTGAACTGCAATCAAAGGAGACGCGGCTAGCAAGGTGGAGAGTCTATTCTGAAAATTGTCCCCATACAAGCGGCCCCACTCACGTTGAGGGTTAGAAACCATCCAGCACCGCTACCACCACGGAGGACGGACGGGGAGAAGGAAAGCAAACCAGCATCGCTGTGCACGGCGAGGATCTCCCCATCACGTCTGCATCCACGGACACGGTGGTAAGCGGCTCAATTTAGAAACTGTCAGTCTATGGACTTTGCAATTATATGAATGAAAACTGTGGTCCTATGCTAAAGACTGAGTTCTAATACAACGAAGATAAGCAATATTCAATGTTGTGGAAACTGTGTCTTTAAACAGAGAACTGAGTTTTCACCTTGGAAAATCACCGTTTAAACGTTGTGGATACATAAATTATGTTGCATTTTAATCCAGGAGTGTAACTATTAATTGTCTCTGATAGATTTGAGCACTGGATGTCTAAAACAGAGAAATATCATCATTTTTTATTATTATAAAATAATTTTTTAGAATGTGCCCCTAATGAGTATGCATACTTAATTTTTTATTATATTGTTGTATGAGATATAACGTTTGTACTAAAATAAACACCAGAGAAGTGAAAAACACGTGTTTTTATTCATATACGCACCTGGAGAAATAGCGCAATCAGTCACGTTTCTTTTTTCTTGTGTAGCTTCTTGATCAGTGTTTTGATCAAGTTTTAGCTGTACGTACACAGGTACAGCTGGACAAAGATTGCAGCTCTGAATTTATAAATCTTAAATTAAGAGTAAATAATACAATTAACAAATTAGCGCCTGGATCAGGGTTGTTTTTTATGTTGGTGGAGAAAACATGTTAAGTCAATGTTCGCTAGAAAATTTTGTTCTAGGGACGTGTTCGTGTATATAGAGCTGTTTTGCAGCCAGTTTCTTAAGTGTCTCAGAAGTGCGGCATGGTTGTAAACCACCACATCTGGAAAGTTGATACCTCCAGTGGACTTAGGTTGGACAAGTTTACGCAAGGCGATGCATGCCCGGCCCCCCTTCCATATGAAGGTTCTGATAAGTTTGTTAATCAGTTGTGCGTCTTGTCTAGTCAGCAATATAGGAAGCGTTTGCAAAGGGTATAGTAAACGTGGTATAGCCACCATTTTCAGCAGGTTAGCCCTGCCTAAATATGACAGTGGAAGGCGTTCCCATCCCTTAATATCATCGGTTAGAGTGCGTATGGCCTTGCTTACGTTGAGTTTGTACAGTTCTGACATATACCGCGGCACCATAATACCCAGATATGTAATATGAGTTGATACCCAGTGCAAAGGAAAGTGTGACGTCCAACGCGGACAGGTCACATTGCCATATAACAATAACGCTTTAGATTTGTCCATATTAATACTGAAACCTGAAATGTGGCCAAATAATTGGATTTTTTCTAAGATCAAAGTGAGGGAGTGTTCAGGGTCAGATATATAAAGAAGGATATCATCAGCAAAGGCTGACAGTTTAATTTCCTGGCCACCTACTTTTATACCCCGAAAAGCCGACCAATCCTGTAATGTCCTAAGTAATGGGTCCAGGGCCAGATTAAATAGCAGCGGCGATAGAGGGCATCCTTGACGGGTGCCCCTTTCTAAAAAGAACTGTTGGCCCCTGATCCCATTTATCAATAGAGAGGCGGATGGTTTGTTGTAGATATAGCGTATGTAGTTAATAAAACCCGCATCAACACCTCGTCTCTCCAACACAGCAAACAAATGTGGCCACAAGACCATATCAAAGGCCTTATTTGCATCGAAACTAAGAAGCATATTCGAGTCTGTACATGGAGATTGAGATGCAGCCACTGCCGCCAGTGCCATGCGGATTGCCTTAACCGCATGTCTGTCGGTGTCACAAAACCCATTTGTGTTGTGGGGAGGATATCGGGGAGAATGGTTTGTAGCCGTAGCGCCATTATTTTAGCCAATAGTTTATAGTCGACATTCAACAGACTAATTGGTCTGTATGAGGAAAGGAAATTAGTGTCCCTACCTGGTTTGGGGATAAGTGTAATAAACGCTTCATTAAAGAGAGGAGATGGAGAACTCTTTTCATGTATAGCTCGAAACAATTCTAATAGAGCGGGAACAATATGGGCCTGTAGCATGCGATAATAATCTCCCGACAGGCCATCTGGACCTGGGGATTTACCATGGGCCAATTTGGAGATAGCAGTGTTAATTTCCTCCGCCGTTATATTACCCACAAGGGCTTCTCTCTGGTCCCGAGTCAAGGGGGGTAGTACCTCATCTGTGAGCATTTGTGTTTGTATGTCAGTATCTATTTGTGCTGAACTAAACAAAGACTAAAAATAAGTTTGGAATTGTGCTATTTCTTGAGATTTGGTAATGATGCAACCTGACATAGGGTGGTGTATAGTGGTTATAGTATGTCGTTTTTTAGGAGGTCGGGAAATGACCGCCAGTAATCTACCGGCCTTATTGCCCCGTCTATAAAATGTATTTTTGGTAAAATCTAAGGAATGCTTCGCCTGGGTCGCCAAATAAGTTTTAAGTAGGCGTCTGGCCTGTTTGTATGCAGTGAGAGTGGTTTCCGTTGGTGTAGAAGTATAGGTTCGGAAAGCCATAGACATCACTGCTTTTAACGCAGTGTATTCCATTTTGGATTCCTTTTTTTTTCCGGGTGACATAGCTAATAATGTGACCCCTCATCACTGCCTTAGAGGCATTCCAGAAGATGTTGGGTCTATCCCAGTAATCTATATTTTCATCAACGTAGTTGGTCCAATGATATGTGAGATATAATTTAAAGTCCTCCGAGTCTGCCAAGTATTGTGGGAATCGCCAAATGCGTTCTGTTGAATGCATATGAGGATGGGTTAAAGCCAACGTGACAGGGGCATGATCAGAGATCAATATGTCGAGTATATCCACCCCAGCAACCTGAGATATCAAGTCATTGGCAATTAGGAACTTGTCGATACGAGACAACGTCCCATGTACCAGCGACAGATGGGTGTGCGTTTTGTCAGTAGGGTGCAGCAATCTCCATGGATCAGAAAGATCTAGTGAGTCTCGAAATGCCAGCAAGTGTCTGCTATGGGAGTCAGCAGTTCTCGGTACAATCGGTGATCTGTCAACTGTAGGGTCATCCACCATGTTATAGTCCCCACCCACTAACAGGGAATAATTAGTTCTGCCTTGAAGAATGTGGGAGAGGTCTTGAATAAATATGTGCGTGTTAACATTTGGGGCGTACAGGTTGACAAGGGTGAATTTGGAATGAAAAAGCTCTATATCCAATATTATGTATCTGCCCTCGGGATCAATGACTTCTGTCAAAACAGTAACAGGAAGATTCTTCTGAAAAAGTATAGCTACCCCTTTGGCTTTCGTGCGAAAGGGAGCAGCGATACAAGAACCAAGCCATGGAGCTTTTAATACGTTTTCTTCGCCCATCAGCCAGTGCGTTTCCTGTAAGAAAATCACATCTGGGTGAGAGCGTTTAAGGTGCGTGGCCACCCGGCGTCGTTTGACAGGGCAATTAAGGCCTCCGACATTCCAGGAAAGAAAATGTATAGGTATTGGGGGTAGTACCTCAGACGAGGAAGAAATTATTGACGACATGGCTACCCAATCCCCACAGGGCAATGAAGCACTTGACAGACAATCAGTAAAATCAGATGTACAATGGCGGCTCCCTTCCCAATCCAACTGCGCTCCACCGACTGGTACCCTAACTAATGTGCGACCGTGACGGGGACCTGTGAGTTAGAAAGTGAGACCTCGCCACCTCTGGGTCTGTATAAAACATCTGATTCCCATTTTCTGAGACCCGCAGTTTGGCTGGGTACAGCAGGGCAAATCGGATATTTTTGTTATGTAGGTAGGAACAAACGTTGGAAAATTATTTTCTCTTTTGAGCCACGGCTGCTGAAAAGTCATGAAATATCAAGACCTTATGGCCCTTGACTAACAATTCCCCAGTTTTACGATATGCAGCGAGAATTTGTTCCTTGGCCCTGTAATCCAGATAGCGGGCAATGACTGGACGGGAGCGCTTCCGCTCTCCGTCCTGCATCGCTCCCAACCTATGGGCTCTCTCGATGTGTGGGACTTCAATATCATCTATGATTCCCAATGAGGTGGGGAGGTCCACGCTAGGATAAGAGGAAAGGGCCTGGCCTGTCAAGGACTCTGGTACACCTATAAACCTAAGGTTATTTTTACGAGATCTATTTTCCAGGTCCTCAACTTTATCCTGAAAGTTGTTGTATATATTTACCCTGAGTTGACACCTCCTCCTGACAAGTTTGGACTAGGTCTTCAGTATCACCTGTTCTCGTTTCTAACGTGGAAATACGTGTCGCGTGTGAATCTATGCGGGTTAAACCCGCATCTAAGCGGGCCTGTAGGTCGTCAAATCGTTTATCAAGCAAGGGCATAAGAAAATCTGAAATTTCTTTAGCTGTCAAGGGGGACGTTTTATCACTAGGTACACTGGATGAGTCCGTCCCAGGGCCAGCTGGGGATGGCGGACCCGATTTAGGGGGAACGACCTTCCCCTTCCCCGCTTTATAAGAGGTGTTTGATTATTTTGGAGACATGGTTTTGTCGAGGTATTTGTCCATACCCTAGGGAACGAGGTGTAGAACAACCGGTGTCTTCTAAAGGCACCAACCCAGCAGCTACAGGCAACAGTAGTTAAACAAAAGTAGTTATATATGAGGCTCGGGCGAACGTGTGAAACCAGATCAAGTTATTTAAAACATATTTCACCACCTGTTAGGGTCTCCTGCCCTGTGCTGCCACGTCGTCATGGCAACCGGGAGACAAGTGCTAGCGGAGTAACCTGAGCGCAGCTGATACTCCGGTTCGGGTCTTTTGCTGTGCAGTGGTTATAGGCTCTGTGCACGGCAGGGGATCCGGTGCTGGTTTTTGTGCTCACAGTCTGTGAGGTCTGAGTGGGGCGTGGACAGCACCTGCTTTATAAGGCCTCTTCTCAGGGTAAGCAGATGCTGCTGAATCTTTGTTGGTTAGTCAGTTCATGAAAGTTAGCCAGTACTGTGTAGCTTTGTATTTGTTTGTTGCTTACTGCAAATAGGCCTGGGGATTTGGTATTACACTCTGCCAATCCAGACCTAGCAGTAAGACTGGAGTCAGTCGTTTAGCTTGCTGGGGTTCTGTTACTACTCTGTGAACTTAGCAAGTTTGCGGCTGTATTCTAAGACTTGCCTGTCTAATCCTTTCTCACTGTGCTAGGTGTCAGGGGTCAGTTTAGTGGCAGTAAGCTGAACCTGTGCACTGCAAGTGAGAATTAGGATTGTGGAGACTCTCCTTGTGTCTATCATTCCATCTCTGACCAAGGAGTTTACTGCCACACCCGTTGGTAACCCTTTAGGGTTTTGCTGTTGCCCTTAGCAACAGCATTTCGGGTTCTCTACGTATTAAAACACAACATCTTGCTTTTCCCATCTGAGCAGTTCTAATACAAGGGAGATACCCAGTTCCTTGGCCTCTGGGCTTCTCTGTTCACTTTGTGTGTATTTTGTTACCCTATCACCTTCTGTGTACGTTATGTCATATTCCCCAGTCTGTCTGTGAATCCATTTGTTTTGCATAACAGTTCAAACACCAGTACATTCCTGCAGGCACTGGAGTGCATAACAGTTCTGACACCAGTACTTTCCTGCAGGCACTGGTGTGCATAACATATTCAGCAGCCTAATACTCCTGTTGAAATTTTGTGGGAATATGGAGCATACCCCTCAAAATACGTTGCAACAGGTGGTCGATCAGGTGCAGGTCCTGACTCGACAATTTAATGATTTGTCCATTAAAATGCACACCTCCCAGGCTGCTGGCGGAGCTCTCGCAGCAGCAGCACCTGCAGGGGTTAAGGAGCCGAAAGTAAATCTCCCGGATCGTTTTTCTGGAGATCGCTCGCAGTTCTTTTGTTTCAAGGAGAGCTGCAAGCTATACTTCCGGCTTAGGCCTCAGTCTTCTGGGTCGGAGATTCAGCGGGTGGGCATAGTGATTTCCTTGCTACAAGGAGACCCACAGGTCTGGGCATATGGGTTGCAGCCTGACTGTCCGTTGCTTAAAAGTGTTGATGCTTTTTTTACGGCACTGGGCATGTTGTATGATGACCCTGACAAGACGGCCTCAGCCGAGGCTCAGATTTCGATCCTTAAGCAAGGGCGAAGGCCAGTTGAGGTTTACTGTACGGAGTTTCGGAGGTTGGCCCATGATACCCAGTGGAATGACCCAGCCCTGAGACACCAGTACCGAAGAGGTCTTTCTAACCAGATAAAGGACCAACTGGTACAATATCCCTTGCCTGATAGCTTGGATCAGCTCATGCAGTTATCCATCCGGGTGGATAGACGGCTGAGAGAGCGTAGGCTTGAAAGGGAGACTGAGATTTCCTTCCTTCCCAAGGGAACCTCAGACTCTGAGGAATTTTCTGAGGAGCCTATGCAGATTGGGGCTACCTGCCTCTCCTCGCGTGAGAAGACGCGGAGGAGACAGCAGGGGTTGTGTTTGTACTGTGGGAATAAAGGTCATGTGGTAGTATCATGCCCAGAAAAGCCGGAAAACTTCAGGGCCTGAGGGTGATGGGAAATATCCTGTCAGGCCAGAAGTCAGAATTTCCCAAGAAGACTTTTATCATTCCGGTGACCTTGAAGATCCTCGGTCAAACTGTCAAGACTGAGGCCTTTGTGGACAGTGGGGCCGACGGGGTTTTTATGGACCGCCAATTCGCCCTGAAACACTCTGTTCCTTAGTACCCTTGGCATCGGAAATTGAGATTTGTGGGTTAAACGGGGAACCATTATCCCAAGGTAAAATTACCTCTTGCACTAGCCAGATTTCTTTGTTTATTGGAGCCACACACTCTGAAAAATTGTCCTTTTATGTGACTGTCTGTACTTTTGCCCCATTGGTGTTGGGGTTACCCTGGTTAAGGGCCCACAATCATCAATTTGACTGGGTCTCTGGGGAGATTCTTAGTTGGGGTACTGATTGTTTCAGGAGTTGCTTGAGCCTTCCAGTCAGGCTCTCGCAGCTAAGTTTGCCAGGATTGCCAGGGTGTTATGCAGATTTTGCGGACGTGTTCTCCAAAAAAGTTGCAGAGGTACTACCTCCCCATCGCCCCTATGACTGTGCCATTGATTTGTTGCCAAATGCTAAGCTTCCCAAGAGCAGGTTGTACTCCCTGTCACGTCCTGAGACTCAGGCTATGGCAGAGTACATTCAGGAGAACTTGGCTAAGGGATTTATCAGACCTTCACAGTCTCCAGTTGGGTCGGGGTTCTTCTTCGTGGGTAAAAAGGACGGTTCGTTGCGACCCTGCATCGACTTCAGGGAATTGAACCGTATCACGATTAAAAACTCATACCCACTGCCTCTCATTTCGGTCTTGTTTGACCAGCTTCGTACTGCCACCATTTTTTCTAAGATTGACCTACGCAATCTAATCCGAATAAGAGAGGGGGATGAATGGAAGACTGCCTTTAATACCCACTCAGGGCATTATGAATATTTGGTGATGCCTTTTGGGCTCTGTAATGCCCCGGCAGTCTTCCAGGATTTCATGAATGATGTGCTCAGGGAATATTTGGATAGATTCTTAGTTGTTTACTTAGATGACATCCTAATCTTCTCCCATTCCCTGGAGGAACATCGGAAGCATGTACGCTTAGTCCTCCAGAAACTCAGAGACCACCGGCTTGGGGCGAAGCTGGAGAAGTGCGAATTTGAAGTTCAGCAAATCGCATTTCTAGGATATATTATCTCCCCAGAAGGTTTCCAAATGGAGGGTTCCAAGGTACAGGCAGTCCTGGATTGGGTGCAGCCCACTAGTTTGAAGGCGCTTCAGCGTTTCCTGGGCTTTGCGAATTTTTATAGACGATTTATCGCTGGATTTTCGTCTATAGTGGCGCCCTTGGTGGCACTCACTAAGAAAGGGGCGGATGTTGCTCACTGGTCTTGTGAGGCTAAAGCGGCTTTTGCCCGTCTCAAAAGGGCATTTGTTTCGGCCAAGGTGCTGCGACACCCAGATCCAGAGCGTCCTTTTGTGGTGGAGGTGGATGCCTCTGAGATGGGTATTGGGGCAGTGCTTTCTCAGATGGGAGTGTCTGATAATCACCTTCATCCCTGTGCTTACTTTTCCCGTAAATTTTCGCCTGCCGAGATGAATTATGACGTGGGTAACCGGGAATTGTTGGCTATTAAGGATGCACTCGAGGAGTGGAGACACTGGCTTGAGGGGGCTAAGTTTGTGGTCTCAATTCTCACTGACCATAAGAATCTGGCATATTTAGAGTCAGCGAAGCGTCTCAATGCCAGGCAGGCACGATGGGCTTTGTTTTTTGCTCGCTTTAATTTTTTGATAACATATCGCCCTGGGTCAAAAAACATCAAGGCTGATGCGCTCTCGCGGAGTTTTGCTCCAATCCAGGAGACCACCGAGGAGCCGTTGCCCATTGTTTCCCCATCATGTATTAAAGTGGGCATTACCCAGGACCTCTTATCATTAGTCCTTAGAGCACAGGAGCAGGCTCCTCCAGACCTTCCGGTAGGTCTTTTGTTTGTGCCTCCTAGGTTAAGACAGCGAGTGTTCCTGGAATTCCATGCCAAGAAGTCGGCAGGTCACCCGGGTATTGCCAGAACTCGGGAGTTGCTATCTAGGGCGGTGTGGTGGCCCTCAGTGGCTAAGGATGTGGATCAGTGGGTTCGGGCATGTGACATCTGTGCCCGAAATAAGACTCCTAGAGGGGTTCCTGTTGGCCCATTACATCCACTCTCTATCCCATCTAAGCCATGGAGCCACATTTCAATGGATTTTGTGGTGGACTTGCCCAAATCCTCGGGGATGACAGCCATCTGGGTTGTCGTTGACAGGTTTTCGAAGATGGCGCACTTCGTTCCACTGGTTGGGCTGCCATCGGCCAGACGCCTGTCTGAATTATTTATGCTGCATGTTGTGCGTCTCCACGGGTTGCCACTTGATGTGGTCTCTGACCGCGGATCCCAGTTTGTGGCCAAATTCTGGAGGGCATTTTGTTCCGATCTCCAGATTTCTGTCAGCTTGTCGTCAGGCTACCATCCGCAGTCTAATGGGCAGACTGAAAGGGTGAACCAGTCCTTGGAGCAGTTCCTCAGGTGTTATGTCTCCAAGTGTCAGACTGACTGGGTTGCTCATCTGTCCATGGCGGAGTTTGCCTATAACAACGCGGCTCACTCTGCTACAGGGATCTCTCCCTTCCTTTGTGTGTATGGGCATCATCCTAAGGCCAATTCTTTTGACCCCCTGGACTCCACGCCTGGTGGTTCCTCTGTGGTTTCGGTCCTTAGAGGTATTTGGCGGAAAGTGAAGAAAGCCCTTGTGTCTGTGTCATTAGTGACCAAAAGGGTTTTTGATAAGCGGAAAAGACCCTGCAGCTTCAAATTAGGAGACTTCGTCTGGTTGTCTACCAAGAATTTGAAGTTGAGACAGCCATCTCATAAGTTAGGCCCCCGGTTCATCGGCCCTTATAAGATCACCAGGGTTATCAATCCGGTGGCATTTCAGTTAGATCTGCCCCGTTCTTTGGGTATCAATAAAACATTTCATTGTTCCCTTTTAAAACGGGCGATTAGTAATCCTTCTTCCAGTGGAAGACCTTCCCCTCTTCTGATACGTGGCCAGAGGGAGTTTGTTGTTGAAAGGATTCTTGACTCCAAGGTGGTTCGGGGTCGGCTGTCATTTTTGGTGCACTGGAAGGGGTATGGCCCGGAGGAGCGGTCGTGGGTGCGCAGTTGTGATCTTCAT
Source organism: Pseudophryne corroboree (assembly GCF_028390025.1). NCBI lineage: Eukaryota > Metazoa > Chordata > Amphibia > Anura > Myobatrachidae > Pseudophryne > Pseudophryne corroboree. The sequence goes on from NC_086449.1 coordinate 638,872,507, forward strand.
GCCCCCAGACTGATACGCTCTTTCTTCTCGTAGTTCCCCGATAAACCCGGTGGTAGGGGTTCTTTGACCCCTCGTCAGAGGGGGGGTACTGTTAGGGTCTCCTGCCCTGTGCTGCCACGTCGTCATGGCAACCGGGAGACAAGTGCTAGCGGAGTAACCTGAGCGCAGCTGATACTCCGGTTCGGGTCTTTTGCTGTGCAGTGGTTATAGGCTCTGTGCACGGCAGGGGATCCGGTGCTGGTTTTTGTGCTCACAGTCTGTGAGGTCTGAGTGGGGCGTGGACAGCACCTGCTTTATAAGGCCTCTTCTCAGGGTAAGCAGATGCTGCTGAATCTTTGTTGGTTAGTCAGTTCATGAAAGTTAGCCAGTACTGTGTAGCTTTGTATTTGTTTGTTGCTTACTGCAAATAGGCCTGGGGATTTGGTATTACACTCTGCCAATCCAGACCTAGCAGTAAGACTGGAGTCAGTCGTTTAGCTTGCTGGGGTTCTGTTACTACTCTGTGAACTTAGCAAGTTTGCGGCTGTATTCTAAGACTTGCCTGTCTAATCCTTTCTCACTGTGCTAGGTGTCAGGGGTCAGTTTAGTGGCAGTAAGCTGAACCTGTGCACTGCAAGTGAGAATTAGGATTGTGGAGACTCTCCTTGTGTCTATCATTCCATCTCTGACCAAGGAGTTTACTGCCACACCCGTTGGTAACCCTTTAGGGTTTTGCTGTTGCCCTTAGCAACAGCATTTCGGGTTCTCTACGTATTAAAACACAACATCTTGCTTTTCCCATCTGAGCAGTTCTAATACAAGGGAGATACCCAGTTCCTTAGCCTCTGGGCTTCTCTGTTCACTTTGTGTGTATTTTGTTACCCTATCACCTTCTGTGTACGTTATGTCATATTCCCCAGTCTGTCTGTGAATCCATTTGTTTTGCATAACAGTTCAAACACCAGTACATTCCTGCAGGCACTGGAGTGCATAACAGTTCTGACACCAGTACTTTCCTGCAGGCACTGGTGTGCATAACACCACCACAGCATTCCCACTAGGGGAAAAAGGAGACTGCAGCTATTCATGATGGCCTATAACCTGTGGAGGAGCGCATGGGAATGACCCCAGCAACAAGCGTCGGCAGACCCCAGTGGGGGTGAGAACATATAGCAGAAACCAATTTGAAATGTCAAGCAATACAGAATAAAGTTGTCGAATGAAAATAACAAATGGCACATATAGTTCTCAGCGGGAGAAGAATAAAAGAGAAATATATCACACAGAATCCATAGTAGAAGAAAAATAACAAACGTCACATGAGGTTCTCAGCGAGAGAAGAATAAAAATATAACACATAGAATCTTTGGTGTGAGAAAAATAACAAAAGTCACATAAGGTTCTCGGCATGAGAAGAATAGAAATGCATTACGTGGAGTTTTTGGTGTGAGAAAAATAATAAACGTCATATATAGTTCTCCGCAGAGGAAAAACAAAATTATTACATTCAACAGTGCGAGAGAAAGAAAAAAATAACAAACAGTGCAGATGGGGATCAACGGTAACCAGCAGGGAGAAAGATGTGATTAAGACATATAACAGAGTGGCACAGGCGGCTAATAGGGTCTGAACCCGGTAAGCAGACACACAATGGAGAAGATCCGAACCTCGCAGCCAAACAACGGGCAATCGGGGCTCCCTTCCGATTGTGGGGTGTCCATGAGTAGCACCAGCCGGTGCAATGTGTTGCCCCCTAGTATAACAGCCGTCTCACGGTAGTCGTAGCAATACAATCCATAAGGAGTGTGAACACACCCCTATGAGGTCCTGTTAATGTCCCAATCAGCGGCCAACTATCCCATGCATTAGAAGGAGGCACCCCAGCATACTCACAGTGCGGCAAGTGCTTTTATAATAAGAGAAAAGAAAAGGGGATCAAGTAAGGGTAACTGTATTCGGGAAAGGGGGGGTGTATCGCAAGAGAGGGAAGAGGAGCACACAAGAGGGGGGACGGTATCAAGTAAGGGGTAATAAAAGAGAGAGAAATGGGGGTTGTTAGTAAAAAGTGGAGGGGGGGACAAACAGGGTTAGTATTTGGAGTGTTTAAGGGATTGCAGATCGCCCGGCAAAGTCAGCCCCCGCAGCAGCTTTCATCCACAAAAGGTCCCAGAAGACTAGCCTCCAGGTTCCCTGGATGCCAGCAGCAGGGACGGGCACATAGCTAGGCTTGGCGGTCACTCTCGGCAGCACAGGTGAGGACGGGTTTCGGCGGACTTGGCAGGATCAACGAGGGAGAGGTCAGCAGAGGCAGGTCGTCCCAGGTGTCTCAAGCCGGTCAGCAATCAGCACAAGCAGCGAGGGATAGTGCACGTCGTGCTCCAGCCGCTGCCGGGGAGAGACGGGAAGGCAGCTCTGTGGCAGTATCTCCCGCCCGGCAAGCTGCAGCGCCGCTGATCTCAGTGGATTCCGCTGCGATGTCACGGCCGAGGGATCCTCCCTCCGGCAGATCAGGCCTCCAGATCACAGCGCCAGGAATCCTTCTGCGGTGATCCGTGCTCCCGCGGTGGGGACACCACCACCCGAAGCACACGGACGGGCGCCCAGAGCTCCGGCCACCCGGAGAGAGTAAGTCTATAGACGGGGAGATGGCAGGGGACGTTGGAGACCAAGCAGTAAAAGCTCCGTGGCATCAGGTCCGTCCCTCCCGAGTTTCGCGCCAAGTGTAGGCGGCCATCCACGCCATTAATATAAATGGCCAGACTTCGGTGAAAAAGAGGTCTAGAGGGGCAAGTTTGGAATCAAACTGTTCCTCTACTCACAAGGGACACACTCCCACAAAGCAGGTATCCCCAAGGTGACAATAGGAGGAGGATTCGAACAGATTGCTGTAGCTCCTACACAGACAGGAATTAAAAAGCGGCCATGCTAGGTGCTCCGCCCACCGGAAGTCTGTATCTTCTTTTATAGTCTCCGGTGTATGTGTTTCCTTCTTTTTTTAGGAAGTTGGGCAGTGTGCTCTCCTCTTTAGTCTGAGCCAATAAAAGGCCTAAAATTCAGTTGGCTACTCTCACTAGGTCCAGGGAGGATGAGGGGTTGGCACTTCCCAACTTTCGACTGTATTATTATGCTGCTCAACTATGGCATTTACGGGCTTGGTTGCAGGATACGGATGCTTGCTCACTGCATTGTGAGTTTATTCGCTGTTACTATCCTGCACTCACCCCCATGCAGGTTTTGCTTAGTGGGTCAGTATCTACCTACTCTCTGCCTATAGTTTTTCTATCTGTTAAAATTTGGCAGGCGCTCCGTAAATTAGCTGGGTTTGAGGATTTGGACCCAGACACCCCCCTCTGGCATTCATGTTGGCTTCCTGAGCTGACCTCTTTAGATGGACAGTCTGTTTGAGCTCCTAGGGCTGTTGTGTTCCTATCCCAGGTGTATTGTAATGGTGTATTAAAGTCATTCCAACAACTTAAGGCGGAGTTTAATCTTCCCAACTCCTTTTTCTATAGATACCTTCAACTCAGGCATGCTTTCCAATCACAGTTTGGGGTCTCCCCGCCCTCCATTACTGCTTTCCCTGTTAAAACCTTTCTCCTTAGCCTTGGAAGCCGTAAAACTGTCTCTTTGGCGTACTCCTTTCTTCTTGCTCAGCTTCACACTGATCCTCTCTGCCATCTCCGAGTGAGTTGGGAGGTTGATCTGGGTCCTATGAATGATGAGGAGTGGGATCTCGCTAGAATACAGTTACAAAATCCCTCAGATTTCAACAAATTCCGTTTTTTATTCTTCATAGGACCTATATGACCCCTGTGAGACTGAGCAAGTTTGGGAATGGACATTCCACAGTATGCCCTAAATGTAATGCTTCACGGGGGAACCTTCTGGCATTTGGTTTGGGAGTGTGGTATCTTACAAGTATTTTGGAGGGGTGTCGGTCGATTCTGGAGGATACTGGTATCCCTTCGGTGGTGCTCACTCCGAGAGTCTGCATCCTTGGTACGGGTGTCTCTGATTCCCTCTCTAAATGGGAGGAATTATACATATATAATATGTGTGTGTTAGCTAAAGTGTGTATTGCCAGGAAGTGGATGGCGCCTGCTGGACCAACGTTATCCTCTTTTAAATCCCTGGTTAATGATACTGTGCTTAAAGAATGTTATGTTTATATGAAAAATAATGCTAGCAGTAGGTACGGGAAGATCTGGTCTTTTTGGCTTCTACACCTGAGTTCCCTGCATAATCCTGTTATATGGAGATATTGTTTATTGATCCTTTATGTGTAGACGGTTTAGAATGTTGCGGAGCATTTGAGGTGTTTTTTTTTTTTTTTTTAGGTTTTCAGACAGCAACTTGTTTTTTGTTTTGTTGCCGGTTTTAGTTGGGTTGTAAAAAATGTAAAACTGTATTGAGGAGATTGTTAGTATGCACTTACAATATTTTATTACTCTCCAACCGTGGTTTTTTTATATGCTACATGACATAATCTGTTATTCTCTCTTTTGTCTACTCTGCATTGTTATTTTGTGCATGTAATGCCTTCTCTTTAATAAAAAATTACTTTATAAAAAAAATATGGGGGAACTGTGTGTATTGTGGGGCAATATGGGAGAGGCTGTGCGTACTGAAGGGTAATATGGAGTATGTTGTATGTACTGAGTGGTACTATGGGGGAGGCTTGTGTACTGAGGGGTAATATGGGGTATGTTGTATGTACTGGGGATAATATGGAGGATGCTGCATGTACTAGGGGGTAATATGGGGGACCCTGTGTGTACTGGGAGTAATATGGGAGATGCTGTGTGTACCGGGGATAATATGGGAGACGCTGTGTGTACCGGGAGTAATGTGGGGGTGCTGTGTGTACTGGGGTTTTTTATTGGGGGCATGCGGTGGTCAGGTGACTGACGCCGGAATCCCAACACCACTCGGGATCCCGGCTGACGGCAACCCAGACAGTAAGTACTGGGGTTAGGGTTAGGGCCTTGAAGGGGGTTAGGGATAGGCACCATATGGGGGTTAGCCGTAGCTGACATCCCCTATGTCCTTAGCCCTAGCCGACACCCCAGGCGGGTTAGGGGGCAGGGGAGGGGTAAATTAATTACCCCATCCCCTGTCAGCATTCTAAAAGTCGGGATGCCGCGGTAGGTCATGTGACCGCTGGCATACCGACCACCGGCATACCGTGTCACACCCATTTTGCGATGCTACAGTATGTGTTTTGGGGGGTATTATAGTAGAGGACACTATACCCTAATCTACTGCTGGATATTGAGTGCCATAATTTTATATAATAAACTGCGCATGAAAGACTGGTGGGTGGGTGAGGAAGCGTGATAAAAATAAGGACTTGGCTCGTGGACACGGCTCACCCTTTCAGGCATGGCCCTTGCTCTGAGGCCATATCGACTTTTCTGGGAGTGCGTACACAAACCGCCCCCCCATCATTTTGAGTTTGTTCTGGATACAGTATATGCATACACATATAAAAGTAGTCACAACCCACTGGGATACTAGTAGCATGTTATGATTAATGGACCACACAAGATCAGCAGCAAAATTTCCCTGAAAATTGCATGCAAAATGTTGTCGGTGACTCCAAAAATGTGAACAGAAATGTGCAAGAAATATAAGAAATTACTGACCACCATTATAACAATCTACAGCACAGACAAACCTCTTTGGCATGTCAGGGAGGAAAAGTCTTGGCAGCTGGACAGACCTGATGTAAGGTCACTGAGTACATAAGGGCAGAATGTCCAGTTTTGAAATTGAGAAATAGTTTATTGGCTGGCACATTCTAAACATGATCTATTTCACCTAATATAGAATACCCACTCCCCCCGCCACCCCACACACTCCAGTTTCCACTACTTGTAACCCAAAATCCATACAACTATTTCATATGGACTGTCTAAAATCAATGGGTAGCTGATTCTCAGCTCTATCTGATTGCTACCTTATTTTTATTTTATTTTTTAATTGTGACTATTTTTGGATTTTTTAAAACAGAATAAAACAGGACAAACTTGTGCAATATCAGAAACAAAACAGAGGTCTGGCATAAATGAGTACAACAGTATGTAGGAAAATGAGCAATAAATATGAAATATCAGCGACATACTGTAGTAAAAAAAAAAAAGACAATATTTATGTAAAATTATGCATATACTGTACATTTGCCTAGTACATAGCAGGATGTTTAGATAACATCAAGAAGAACAAGCAAGCAATGACATATAAATTACAGGTAGTCCACAGGTACAAAAAATACCCTTACAGGATGATAGCAACAAGACAGCTTCCTGAAGGCGTCAGTCAGGTAACAGAACAGTAAAATAACAGCAGAGGTAAATACCAGTACAGGTTGAGTATCCCATACCCAAATATTCCGAAATACAGAATTTTTTGAGTAAGATAGTGAACCCTTTGTTTTCTGATGGCTCAATGTACACAAACTTTGTTTAATGCACAAAGTTATAAAAAATCTTGCCTAAACTGACCTTCAGGCTGTGTGTGTATAAGGTGTATATGAATCATACATGCATTCTGTGCTTAAACTTTGGTCCCATCGCCATGATATCTCATTATGGTATGCAATTATTCCAAAATACGGAAAAATCGGAAATCCAAAATACTTCTGGTCCCAAGCATTTTGCATAAGGGAGACTCACCCTGTACAATAAAGAGAAGCACCAACATATAGAGAGGATCAAACAGCACTTTATAAAAATATAGATAATTAAAAAAAAATAGGAAAGGCCTCAGTACCCAATACAAAATTAGACCACACAGACATTAAATTGCCTCAAATAAGCGTTCAGAGACTGGACAAATAACAGACCAATAGAAATAAAACAAAAGTAATTAAAATACACATCATCCAAGCATGGACAGCAACATTAAGAACACTCATTCTCCAGCTTCCGCACCCTGAATGACCATTCCTCCCAACTTACAGCATACCTGGATCCCCAAACTGATCCCCCCTAATTACACTAAATACATTATCTATCTACCCACCCTACCCCTCCAAAGAAGGAGAGTAAGTATACCTGTGAACCCTAATAATGTGGAACACCTCAGCGCAAGACTGAAGGGAAAACAGAGAGGACCCCAGAACAGACTATAAAATCCAGACATACAGATAACAAATAAAAAAATATATATGGATCAAGCCCTAGGGGCAAGCGTATACCAACACGTAATAAAACTATGGACACAGGATGATAATAATAATAGTATTCAAAGAGAATTAAAAAAACTGCACATAGCAGAGTAAAAATAAAGCCGAATATAAATCACATAAAGGTCAGCACAAATGCAATAAAAATTATCAAGGAGGGTCATCCCGCCTCAAGGTCTGTAAATTAAACCATGCCTTGACCAGAAAGATGGAGAGCTTGTGATCGCATAGCTAGCCCTTTACTTGGACAAGTAGAGAGGACCACTGGAGAAGTGCCAGATGGCCATTTCAGCCCTGTTGTTCTGTATTCACAAACCAGTGAAACTAAGATTTATGTGGCACAAATCTTGACAAATCTGACTGGATGTCCACCAGCAGATCAGACACCCTTTGTTTCGAATCAATGATTGCATGAAGAATCTGTTCCATAGTTACTGGAGGAGACTCAGGTAATGGGAGGAAAATGCAAATCGCTGCAGGAAAATCCCTCAACAGTAGACTGTCACGATCCGGGTATCTGGACGCCATTACCTGCCGTTTAGGTGTCTTCTGAGACTGGCCCAGCGTTCCAAATCCGGATCTCATCTGTGTCAACACTCTGCACATCCCTCCTGTCATTCTGAGACACTACCACAGCGGCGCCATGTTTGAATCCAACATGGCGTCTCCCGTCCTCCGCGGCCTCCGCCGCCGTTACTGTGTTATTGCTGCAGGTTCTCAGAATCATGTATCATGCCTGCCGCGGCCTCTACTGCCCTCCAAGTGTCTCAGCATATAACTATCATCTGGCGTCTCCTGTCCTCCGCGGCCGGCGCCGCCATTATCATTATGTTTGCACATTTCATTTCAAACCAGTTTTCCCTCCAGGTTCCAGCATGGACGCAGCCATGTTGGATTTGATCACATGCTCCAATTCCTCCAATCCACCATCTCTGGAATCTGCATAATTGCCCAGCCAATGCCTGCATAGCAGCAGGTATAAGTATCCCGTGTCTGGGCCAGATAGATGTCAGTGCTTTGAATGTCATACCTTGTTCCAGTCTCTCTCTCCTGTGGTTTGTTTCTCCAGGTTCCAGCTCCTGTCTCCAGCATCCACAAAGAGACCCGCACCTGCTTTCCATCCTGCGGTGCAGCCTGACTCTGCAATCCTCTGTGACTGCTCCAGCTTTCAGCTATTACTTCGTTTGCTTCCAGCTTCCAAGCTTTCAGCTATTAACCCATCTGTTTCCAGCAACCTGCTTCCAACAGAATTCAACCTCCTTAAAGAGCCGGTGTTCTCCCAGCGGATTTCTACTTACCAGCAGTATCCACTACCACCGGTAACCACTCTTCATTTCATCTGTTTCCACGCACCCTAGCATCTTTCAGTTTTAACTCCGTATCTCCACCATCTGGCTGGTTCCGTCCAGTGACTCCTTCAGTGCATTCCAGTTACCAGCATCATCTTATACACCTACTGGCGTGTTCCTCGGTTGTCTCCACTACTACAGCCTGGCCTGGTAAGGTTATTCTACCCAAGGACTATAACATCTGTTCTGCAACCTACCAGTGCCCTGTTATACCTTCTATGGTTTAGTGATCCAGGAACTGTATTATCTGCCACTGCTAATTCTGACTGTGAACACTGTTGTGATTATACGGAGTCTGTTTAATAAACTTTCATTTGACTTTTAACTTGCTTGTCATGGTCACACCTTCGGGTTTCCTTCCACACTTACATGTCCAGGGGTCTGATTAAACCATCTAAGTTTAACTTCATTCCAGCCCCTACAACTGAGGCTTCCTCCCGTCAGCTTAAACCCTCAGTTGTGACAGTAAGCACTGACCATATGAATCCAGCCGGAGACCAGGATCAAGCGGCTAGACCTATGCAAGAACTGGCAGCCAGACTCGAACATCAGGAGGCTGCACAAGGTCACATCATCCGCTGTCTCCAGGATCTCTCTACTCGGCTGGATGGGATTCAGACGACCCTCCGTGGACCTGGCACGTCTGGTGCGTCCACCACAGTGACTCCAGCTGTAACCCCACCCACCTTGCCCATTTCCATACCACGTCTTCATCTTCCAACGCCAGCAAAATTTGACGGATCTCCAAGGTTCTGCAGGGGATTTCTCAACCAATGCGAAATCCATTTTGAGCTTCAATCTGGCAACTTCCCCAGTGACCGTACCAAAGTTGCTTATATTATTTCTCTCCTCAGTGGCTCAGCCCTTGATTGGGCATCACCGTTATGGGAGAAGTCTGATCCCCTGCTGTTCTCCTATACTGACTTTGTAGCATCATTCAGGCGCATCTTCGACGAGCCGGGCCGGGTTTCCTCTGCTTCATCTGAGATTCTCCGTCTACGCCAGGGAACACGTACTGTGGGACAGTATCTTATACAGTTCAAAATCCTGGCATCTGAACTGGCCTGGAACGACGAGGCCCTGTATGCTGCATTCTGGCATGGCTTGTCAGAACGCATTAAAGACGAGTTAGCTACCAGAGACTTGCCTTCTAAGTTGGATGAGCTAATTTCACTATGCACGAAGGTTGATCTACGGTTCAGAGAGAGAGCAACCGAGCGAGGAAGATCATCCGTTCCTAAATCTTCTGCTCCTCCTCCTCGTCAACCATCTCCATCCAAGGATGAGCCTATGCAAATTGGTCGTTCCCGTCTATCTCCCGCTGAGCGCCGAAGACGCCTCTCCGAGTCTCTATGTCTCTACTGTGCAGCTCCGTCGCACACTATCAACGCCTGTCCCAAACGTTCGGGACTCCAGATCCTAGCTCGCCAAGGAGAGGGCCGGCTAGGAGTAATGATCTCCTCTCCATCTCCTCATGATTGTAACCTCCCAGTGTCGCTCCAAATTGCTCAACGTTACAGGAACGTCATTGCCCTCCTTGATTCCGGAGCAGCTGGGAATTTCATAACCGAAGCTTATGTTAAACGGTGGTCCCTACCCACCGAGAGACTGTTCTCGTCCATCTCTTTGACTGCCGTGGATGGCAGCAAGATTTTTGACGCAGTCATTTCCTTAAGGACTCTTCCAGTTCGTCTGAGAGTGGGAGTTCTTCATTCTGAGTATATTTCTTTTCTAGTGATTCCAAGAGCCACACATCCAGTGGTTTTAGGCCTTCCATGGCTCCGCCTCCACAACCCATCGATTGACTGGACGACTACGCAAATACTGGCATGGGGTCCCTCCTGTGCTGAGACTTGTTTAGCCAAAGTTCTTCCTGTTTGTTCTTCCTTCCCCAGGTCATCTGATGTTCCGCCTCCTCCATATCAAGACTTCACGGACGTGTTCAGTAAAGCCTCTGCTGATATCCTTCCTCCTTATAGAGAATGGGACTGCCCAATCGACCTCATTCCAGGGAAGGTTCCACTGCGAGGCCGAACTTATCCGTTGTCTCTGCCTGAGACACACTCCATGGAAGAGTACATCAAAGAGTACCTGGCGAAGGGTTTCATCCGACCATCTTCTTCTCCAGCCGGCGCAGGCTTCTTCTTCGTTAAGAAGAAAGACGGTGGTCTGCGTCCGTGCATCGACTACAGAGGTCTGAACGACATTACCGTCAAGAACCGATACCCTTTACCCCTGATTACCGAGCTCTTTGATAGAGTTAGTGGTGCAACCATTTTCACAAAGCTGGACTTGAGGGGTGCCTACAATCTCATCCGAATCCGTGAGGGTGACGAGTGGAAGACCGCCTTTAACACCCGTGACGGACATTATGAGTACCTCGTCATGCCCTTCGGATTGAGCAACGCTCCAGCAGTCTTCCAGCACTTCGTGAATGAGATCTTCAGGGACATCTTGTACCGCCATGTCGTGGTTTATCTAGATGACATCCTCATCTTTGCTAATAATCTCGAAGATCATCGTTTCTGGGTAAAAGAGGTTCTTTCCCGTCTCCGTGTCAATCACCTCTATTGTAAATTGGAGAAGTGTGTGTTTGAAGTTAAAACCATTCCGTTTCTAGGTTACATTGTGTCCGGTTCCGGACTAGAGATGGATCCTGAGAAACTCCAAGCAATCCAGAATTGGCCTATACCCTTAACCCTCAAAGGGGTCCAGAGGTTCTTAGGGTTCGCCAATTATTATAGAAAATTTATACGAGACTTTTCCACCATTGTGGCGCCTATCACTGCATTAACCAAGAAAGGTGCTAATCCGTCCAAGTGGTCCGAGGAAGCTACACAGGCCTTTCACCTTCTGAAGCAACGGTTCATCTCTGCACCAGTTCTGAAACAGCCCGACACCGACTCTCCTTTAACTTAGAGGTAGATGCCTCCTCCGTTGGAGTAGGAGCAGTGTTATCCCAGAGGGCCAAAGATGGACATCTACATCCTTGCAGTTTCTTCTCCCGGAAGTTCTCCCCAGCTGAGCGCAACTATGCCATTGGCGATCAGGAGTTGCTGGCCATCAAGCTCGCTCTGGAGGAGTGGAGATACCTGTTGGAGGGAGCTTCCCACTCAATCACCATACTTACCGACCACAAAAATCTTTTATATCTCAAAGGCGCACAATGTCTGAATCCTCGTCAGGCCAGATGGGCACTTTTCTTCTCTAGGTTTGACTTTAAACTCCAGTTCTGTCCGGGTTCTCAGAATCGTAAGGCCGATGCCCTTTCCCGCTCATGGGAGCAAGAAAATGAGTCCGAGTCTGCAGACAAGCATCCTATTATTAATCCGTTGGCATTCTCCACGGTAGGGATGGACTCTACGCCTCCACCAGGGAAAAGTTTTGTTAAGCCAGTTCTAAGGAAGAAGCTCATGCATTGGGCCCATGCTTCCCGTTTTTCTGGACATACAGGCATTCAGAAAACCCTTGAATTTATTTCTAGGTCCTACTGGTGGCCAACTCTGAAGAAGGACGTTATGGAATTTATTGCCTCCTGCCCAAAGTGTGCCCAACACAAAGTCTCCCGCCAGTCGCCTGCGGGGCAACTGGTTCCATTATCTGTTCCCCGTCGACCATGGACCCATTTGTCGATGGACTTTGTTTCCGATCTACCTATCTGCAACAAGTTTAATACCATCTGGGTGGTAGTTGACCGGTTCACCAAGATGGCACATTTCATCCCTCTCACCGGTCTTCCGTCAGCTTCCAAGTTGGCTCAAGTATTTATACAAGAGATCTTCCGACTTCACGGTCTTCCTGAAGAGATCATCTCGGATCGTGGAGTACAATTTGTAGCCAAATTTTGGCGAAGTTTGTGTCAAGTCCTCCAAGTCAAGTTAAAGTTTTCCACGGCTTACCATCCTCAGACCAATGGTCAAACCGAGAGGGTGAATCAGGACTTGGAGGCCTTCCTCCGTATATATGTGTCTTCCTCTCAAGATGACTGGGTTCAACTCCTTCCTTGGGCCGAGTTTAGCCACAACAATCAATACCATTCCTCATCTTCTTCTACACCCTTCTTCATTAATTATGGATTCCACCCTAAAGTCCCAGAATTTCAACCGCTTCCCGCAACTTCTGTTCCAGCAGTGGATGTCACCTTGCGTCAGTTTTCAAATAACTGGAAGAACGTCCGCGCAGCCCTGCTTAAAGCCTCATCCAGGTATAAGAAGTTTGCCGATAGGAAGCGTAGAGCGGTTCCTGCTCTCAAGGTGGGTGATCGTGTGTGGTTGTCCACGAAGAATTTGAGGTTGAGAGTTCCCAGCATGAAATTTGCACCTCGCTACATCGGTCCCTTCAAGATTGAACAAGTCATCAATCCTGTTGCCTACAGATTACAGTTACCACCCTTCTTGAAAATACCCAGGACATTTCATGTTTCCTTGTTGAAACCGCTGATCCTAAATCGGTTTCATTCCGCACTTCCTCCAGCTCCCAAAGTTCAGACTCAACGGGGAGTCGAGTACGAGGTGGCCAAGATTTTGGACTCACGTTTCCGTTACGGTCAGCTACAGTATCTCATTGACTGGAAGGGCTATGGTCCTGAAGAACGCTCTTGGACCAATGCCTCAGACGTCCATGCTCCTGCCTTGGTCCGAAATTTCCACTTAAAGTTTCCTTTAAAGCCTAAGAAGTGTCCTGGGGCCACTCCTAAAGGGGGGGGGGGGGGGGTGCTGTCACGATCCGGGTATCTGGACGCCATTACCTGCCGTTTAGGTGTCTTCTGAGACTGGCCCAGCGTTCCAAATCCGGATCTCATCTGTGTCAACACTCTGCACATCCCTCCTGTCATGACACTACCACAGCGGCGCCATGTTTGAATCCAACATGGCGTCTCCCGTCCTCCGCGGCCTCCGCCGCCGTTACTGTGTTATTGCTGCAGGTTCTCAGAATCATGTATCATGCCTGCCGCGGCCTCTGCTGCCCTCCAAGTGTCTCAGCATATAACTATCATCTGGCGTCTCCTGTCCTCCGCGGCCGGCGCCGCCATTATCATTATGTTTGCACATTTCATTTCAAACCAGTTTTCCCTCCAGGTTCCAGCATGGGCGCAGCCATGTTGGATTTGATCACATGCTCCAATTCCTCCAATCCACCGTTGCTGGAATCTGCATAATTGCCCACCCAATGCCTGCATAGCAGCAGGTATAAGTATCCTGTGTCTGGGCCAGATAGATGTCAGTGCTTTGAATGTCATACCTTGTTCCAGTCTCTCTCTCCTGTGGTTTGTTTCTCCAGGTTCCAGCTCCTGTCTCCAGCATCCACAAAGAGACCCGCACCTGCTTTCCATCCTGCGGTGCAGCCTGACTCTGCAATCCTCTGTGACTGCTCCAGCTTTCAGCTATTACTTCGTTTGCTTCCAGCTTCCAAGCTTTCAGCTATTAACCCATCTGTTTCCAGCAACCTGCTTCCAACAGAATTCAACCTCCTTAAAGAGCCGGTGTTCTCCCAGCGGATTTCTACTTACCAGCAGTATCCACTACCACCGGTAACCACTCTTCATTTCATCTGTTTCCACGCACCCTAGCATCTTTCAGTTTTAACTCCGTATCTCCACCATCTGGCTGGTTCCGTCCAGTGACTCCTTCAGGGCATTCCAGTTACCAGCATCATCTTATACACCTACTGGCGTGTTCCTCGGTTGTCTCCACTACTACAGCCTGGCCTGGTAAGGTTATTCTACCCAAGGACTATAACATCTGTTCTGCAACCTACCAGTGCCCTGTTATACCTTCTATGGTTTAGTGATCCAGGAACTGTATTATCTGCCACTGCTAATACTGACTGTGAACACTGTTGTGATTATACGGAGTCTGTTTAATAAACTTTCATTTGACTTTTAACTTGCTTGTCATGGTCACACCTTCGGGTTTCCTTCCACACTTACATGTCCAGGGGTCTGATTAAACCATCTAAGTTTAACTTCATTCCAGCCCCTACAACTGAGGCTTCCTCCCGTCAGCTTAAACCCTCAGTTGTGACATAGACATATAGGGGGTAATTCTGAGTTGATTGCAGCATCAAATTTGTTAGCAGTTGGGCAAAACCATGGGGGTCATTCCGAGTTTTTCGCTCGTTGACGATTTTCGTTATACTGCGATTAGTAGTCGCTTACTGCGCATGCGCAAGGTTCGCAGAGCGCATGCGCTTAGTTATTTTACACAAAAGTTAGGTATTTTACTCACGGCATAACGAGGATTTTTCATCGTTCTGGTGATCGTAGTGTGATTGACAGGAAGTGGGTGTTTCTGGGCGGAAACTGGCCGTTTTCTGGGAGTGTGCGAAAAAACGCTGGCGTTTCTGGGAAAAACGCGGGAGTGTCTGAAGAAACGGGGGAGTGTCTGGGCAAACGCTGGGTGTGTTTGTGACGTCAAACCAGGAACGAAACTGACTGAACTGATCGCAATGTAGGAGTAAGTCCGGAGCTACTCAGAAACTGCTAAGAAATTTCTATTCGCAATTCTGCTAATCTTTCGTTCGCAATTCTGCTAAGCTAAGATACACTCCCAGAGGGCGGCGGCTTAGCATGTGCAATGCTGCTAAAAGCAGCTAGCGAGCGAACAACTCAGAATGAGGGCCTATGTGCACTGCAGGAGGGGCAGATATAACATGTGCAGGGAGAGTCAGATTTGGGTGGGGTGTATTCAAACTGAAATCTAAATTGCAGTGTAAAAATAAAGCAGCCAGTATTTACACTGCACAGTAACAATATAACCCACCCAAATCTAACTCTCTCTGCAAATGTTATATCTGCCACACCTGCAGTGCACAGGGGTGTTCATTCCGAGTTGTTCGCTCGCTAGCTGCTTTTAGCAGCATTGCAAACGCTAGGCCGCCGCCCTCTGGGAGTGTATCTTAGCTTAGCAGAATAGCGAACGAAAGATCAGCAGAACTGCTACTAAATAATTCCTTGCAGTTTCTGAGTAGCTCCAGACCTACTCCTAGATTGCGATCACCTCAGTCCGTTTAGTTCCTGGTTTGACATCACAAACACGCCCTGCGTTTGGCCAGCCACTCCCCCGTTTCTCCAGCCACTCCTGCGTTTTTACCTGGAACGCCTGCGTTTTTTAGCACACTCCCTGAAAACGGCCAGTTTCCTCCCAGAAACACCCACTTACTGTCAATCACACTACGATCACTCGAGCGATGAAAAAACGTCGCTCGAGCTTGTGCAAATCTCCAAAGTTTTGTGTTAAATCACTGAACGCATGCGCGCTGCGTACTATGCGCATGCGCATTTTCCACCTAATCGCTCCGTTGCGAAAAACGGCAACGAGCGACCAACTCGGAATGACCACCATGGTTTTGCCCAATTGCTAACAAACTTGCTGCTGCGATCAACTCAGAATTACCCCCATAGACAGGATGGTCAGACTGAGCTGCAAAATGTGGGCTAGGACACTAGAAACTGCTAGTAGGAAACATAGGTAATGGCAGCTGAAGAGCAGAATGGAAATAGCAGCAAAATCCTTGTCTCCCAACAGGTCCAGGTCCAAGAGCAGCAATGATGCACAGGTAATTATAATGTGCAGTAGTGTTCAAAACAGAAACCAGGGCCACTTGGCGACGGAAACCAGGAAAGCAGAGGAAAGCTGCCGCAGACCAGCTGCGAGTTCCAGCAAGCAGCCCAACACACAAGAATGTCTTCCGATAGCAGAATCCTCCACAGTCAGCGGGGAAGCCAGCAGAAGAAATCCAAGATGGTGCCCTGGCATCCACGGCAGTCAGAGATTGTAGAACTAAACAGCCGCAGGGGAGAAAGACACTGTAACCGGAGTCCAGCCAAAGCACTCCCAGGACATCAGAAGGTGGGGTGTGGGATGATAGATAGTGTCTAGTTAGACAGTCAATAGATAGACACCACATGTTAGATAGACAT
Source organism: Pseudophryne corroboree (assembly GCF_028390025.1). Taxonomy (NCBI): domain Eukaryota; kingdom Metazoa; phylum Chordata; class Amphibia; order Anura; family Myobatrachidae; genus Pseudophryne; species Pseudophryne corroboree. Next base: position 638,888,942 of record NC_086449.1, read on the forward strand.
TAGGTCGACAGGGTCAAAAGGTCAACATGAAAAATGTAGTCAGTACAAAAGGTCGACAGGGTCAAAAGGTCGATATGAAAATGCTCGACACAAAAAAGGCAGACACCATTTTTTTGCATTTTTGTAGTTTGTGTGGATAGTTTTGTCATCTGGAACCCCCAGTCGTAGATAGGCATTCGCTTGCCACGATTCGGGCTCGGTGGCTCACTGCGCTCGCCACAAGGTTTATAATGCTGTCATGGATAGAGAATGTATGAAAGAGTCCATAAACGTCAAATAAAACAAAAAAACTGTCTACCTTTTTTATGTTGACCTTTTGACCTTGTCAACCTTTTGTACTGTCTACCTTTTTCATGTCGACCTTTTGACCCTGTCGACCTAATGTCTGTCTAACATTTGGTGTCTATCTATTGACTGTCTAACTAGACACTGCATACCTCCCAACATGACCTTCTGAAGGAGTTACAGAATGCTCTGCTCCTGGACTTCCCTCTTACTGTGTGATTGCCATCACCTGTGCTGAAATGCTGAAACACCTTTCTAATCCATTAACCTGTTTCACACAGGTGCCAGCAATCATAGAGTAAGAGAGAAGTCCAGAAACAGAGCATTGAGTCCCTCCTGGAGAGGGTCATGTTGGGAGGTACTGCAGGGCCGGCTCTAGGCCTACTAGCACCCTGAGCGAGAAAATTTAAAAGCCCCCCCCCCCCAAAAAAAAAGCAGCCTTACACATAACAGCCACAGTAGTGTTCCTTACACACACAATGTCTCCAGTATAGTGTCAGATACACATAATGTCTCCAGTATAGTACCAGATACACATAATGTGCAGTGCCAGATAGACATGATATGCCCCCCAGCAGTGCTAGCTACACATGACATGCCCCGCAGCAGTGCCAGCTACACATGACATGCCCCCCAGCAGTGCCAGCTACACACAATATGCCCCCCAGCAGTGCCAGCTACACATGATAGTGTTCACTTTTTAGGGCAGTGTGCTGATCACAGGGAGGGCACATTTTTAAGTTAGGAGGACAAAATGATGTACATACTGTAATGCTTGGTGCTCCCCTACCTACATGCCGAAGCATGGACAGTGCGCGCCGAGGGCGCGCAGTAAAAATTTAGGGGCGTTGCTTCGTGGGAAAGGTGCGTGGCCACTTAATAGTGGCAATTCGCATTACACCACACAGTAGTGCAGCTAATACACATTGCACCAGGTAGAACCTCCTAGACACTTTGCACCAGGCAGAGCACGTTAGACACTTTGTGCCAGGCAGAGCACTGAGACACATTGCGCCAGGTAGAGCACTGAGACACATTGCCTAGCGACAGACGCCTAGCGGAAACACTACATGATATGCTCCCCAGCAGTGCCAGCTACACATGACATGCCCCCCAGCAGTGCCAGCTACACATGACATGCCCCCCAGCAGTGCCAGCTACACATGACATGCCCCCCAGCAGTGCCAGCAACACGTGACATGCCCCCCAGCAGTGCCAGATACATAAATGGCCACACCGTGCAGATATGCCCCCACAGTGCCAGATAAAAAGTCGAAGTGAGATGCGGGAGCAGAGACGGGGAGACCCGCGGGCAGATGGTAGAGAGCAGTGCCGTAGGATGTGTCACAGCCGCCGCTCACAGCAGCGTCCACCCGGCTCCAGCAAGTGAGGTCTCGCTTGCTGGAGCCGGATGGACGCTGCCATGAGCGGCGGCCGTAACATCCTCCAGCTATGCTACCCACTGCTGTAGCGCTGCTCTCCCCCGTCTGCCAGCGGCTCTCCCCAGTCTCATCTCCCGCATCTCAATTCAAATTTTTTTAAAGTCGAATTGAGATTGCATTGAATAGCCCAGGTCGAATCCATTCCGACAAATGAATGTCGGAATGGATCCGACTTCAATTGAATATACCCCGTAGTGAGGCTAGAATCATTCTCACTAACAGATACAGTACTCAACCTGTATTTAGTACATAGGACCCCATAATACTTCTGTTCTTCATATTCAGACAAACAAGTTTCCATTAAGCAAACTGTATGAGGTAGGTTATTGTATTTCTCTCCTGAAGTGTCCCTGTGATAAACTATATGCTGAGGAGACAGTCTGTAGTTCGAATGTCGACACTGCATGAATGTTAACAGTTCACATGTCAACATTCTGAATGTTGACAATAAAGACTGTACGAAACACTGCCCTATCCTCATGGATGACTAAAGGTGGGTACACACTAGAAGATATATCTTATATTTAATATAAGTTTGGGTGACTAATTTATCATTCTGTTCTGTCAATGTAATATCTAGAAAATTAATCGTAGTTGTACTAAATGAACTAGTAAACTTAAGACCATACAGATTACTGTTTAAACTTTCTGTAAAAGCATGCAAAGTGATTAAATCCCCAGTCCAAATAATAAACAAATCATCAATATACCTGCCATAGAGAGCCAGGTTCGCCCCAAGCTCGCTCCCCCACACATGTTGCTCCTCCAGGTGCCCCATGTATAGGTTTGCGAAGCTCGGAGAGAACCTGGTCCCCATGGCAGTCCCCCGTGTCTGTAAATAAAAAGAAGAATCAAAAGTGAAATAATTGTGAGTAAGAATAAATTGGATTGATTCCAAAATAAATTCAATTAAGTTATTTTCAACATGTGGATCATTTCTCAAATAGTGTTCAATTACTTTAGTACCTAATTCGTACGGAATATTTGAATACAATGATTCAACGTCGTATGTTACTAGGTATGATCCTGGCTTCCAAAAATCATTATTCACCAGATTCAAAAAACTTTTTGTATCTTTGATATAAGATTTCAACTTCTCAACATATCCTTGTAAATAATAATCAACAAAAAAAGAAAGATTATTAGTAAGTGAATCCACTCCCGAAATGATTGGTCTCCCAGGTGGTGTAGAAAGTGACTTATGAATTTTCAGTAAATAATAAAAAGTGGGTGTGACCGGGTGATTACAAAACAAAAAGTGCATGATTTCTTTCGTAATGGCTCCTGACTGTACCCCATCGTCCAACAGATGTCTGAGTCCATCTTGGAACAGGGAGGTGGGATTGCCACCCATCCTTTTATAGAATTTGTCATCATTTAGTTGTCTCATTGACTCTTTTACATACTCTACTGTGTCTAGCATGACAATCCCACCGCCCTTATCCGCAGGCTTGATCACTATATTCCAATCGCATATAGGATATCTAGCACAGCAAAAGTATAGCTACATTATACCAGCAAAACGAGGCTTGAGAAGCAGTCACGTGACAGGGAAGGATCGTGACTGCACTCGAGTACGCATGCGTATGCGTTCCGGTCTGAAACAAGGCTTGGTGAATCACGCTACGTGCCCCCACTGGCGGGAGAATGTCCGCTATTTAAATGTGAGCACAGAGAGATAGAGCTACATCTCTCTGAGGAAGCCACTGAACGTTTGAGAGGCGGAGAAATGCGTAAGGGGTCTCTATCACGCTCATCTGACATCGGTCTACAAATTGATAACCTGCAGGCGTTTTGGACCATCATTGAGACACTCCAGATATGGCACCACCAAAGGGTTATTAAAGCACCAGGAGCCGGGAGATACCATCAGATTGGACCAAAGGGTTTATCTCTAGACCCAGGAAGCAGGTTTTATCTATACAAAAATGCGGATCACTGCTACTTGCTCTGTCTAAATAATATAAACAGCATGCTATAATAACTAACTAACAATGCATTGAATGGTTGTTGCAACTAACCAATTAGCCAGCATCGGTGGCAATAATTACTGCTTTGCAAAGGACTTGCTAATTTAGAAAGAGCTAAAAAAAACTAACCCTGCCTAGAAAGCCTGGATATTGAATATATAATTTTTTTTAAAGGCTCAGAATTATATTGCACCCCGAAATGTATGTTCTGCAGGACTGACCGACAGTATGATGTGAATTTATTGTATGGTTAATTTTTTATTTTTTAAAAGTTCATACCTTTTTAATTAGCGCTGTTATTTGTGTGTATAGTTTGTGTTTTCAAGGGTGGAGTACTCCCCCTTTCTTAACAGCTGCTATTGACTGGTGTGTTCTTTTTTATTCTTTAGTTGTATACACATATGTGCACTAAACCTATCTAGGAGTGAGCGCTAAGTCGTTTTTTGTTTTGGTGTTGTTTTGGTAAAGTACTCTGGCTTGGCAGCTCCTGGCTTAGATAGGAAAATGTCACCACTCAGATGCATTTAAGATAGGTTAGAAAGAAGAAACCAATATTTAAAAGGAGAAACTTGCTCTAATATGGAGGAAAATGTTGAAGATATGATGGATATGCATAGACTATTTAATAAGTTAGAGAATCTCTGTATTGCAGAGACAAGGCAATGGTGGGACCAGATCACCCTCCAAAAATATTTGGATGGTGGACTGATCCCAAGAGGGTTAAGAATTCTAAAATCCTCTGCATTCAAGGCTGATAAGAAATTTTCTGAGGACTGGACAAATGCCCTTGACTTGTGTTCAAGGAATTTAATGAAATTGCTTATTAGCTATCGATGGGAACAAGTGGTTAAGTTACAGGAGGAGATAGAAAAAACTCACACTTTAATAAAAGTTTTTGAAGACAATATGGAGTATAAAGAGAGAGATGCAAACGTTAATAGAAAGATTGAAGAATCCGAACAGGAAATGATATCTCGTAAAGATCATAAATTAGATAGAGATCAAAAAGATTATGAGAGGGGAGAAATTCATAGTTACAATAGCAAACGCTATGATACAAATAGATATACCAGCCCTAGAAACCCGCCAGTGAATAGAGATAAGAAGTACGTCAGATTTCAAAGGCAGGAGCAGGAGGGTCCAAATAGGGTGAGAAATAACATGTACTCCCCCCCCCCCCGTATACTACTAATCAAGATGTAAAAGGAAGAGACAATCGGGGTTCGTATGGTTTTGGCCCAAATAGATACATTCATCAAAATAAATATGCTACACTTAGGGATCTTCGGTCCCCCAATTATGAACAGACTAGAGGTACTAAAAGAGGGAGGACAAATAGGTATTTTTCAGAACTAGAGGAACCTGAATCTCCACTCCCCAGCCAGTCTTTTTTAGAACAACGCCCCCCAAACAGATGGCAAAGGGAGACGCCAAGGGGCCAGCAGAAAAGAGGAAGACTAAGAGACGAAGAGGAGTCAGAGGACGGAGGAGAAACAAGAACAAAAAATCTCTGCGTCAGATGAGTGGTAAGAAGAAGGGCATATTCAATCTCTCTTCAAAAGAATTTACCAATGATGAGGTTAAATTACTGGAGAGAGGATTGAATTTTGCACCAGTGAATAAACCAAATTTATTTAAATTATTTGTCGATTTAAATCGTTATGTGAGAACTCTCTGCCGCAAGAGATATTTTGCTCTGAAAACTTTAAAACAGAAAGAAATTGAGGGTCAAGTCATTATTACGGATACAGCTGATTTAGGAGCAATTGAGATTTTGGAATCTTTAGCAGAAGAATCCAATGAAAGTAGGATAATTGATCCGAGTCCAGTTCAAATCTACGATCAGAAACGTTTTAGTAATAAATCTGAATTCTACCACCTGCAGTTTAAGGGTCCCTATATAGAAAGTTTCTATAGGGTGACTCTAGATAATTTTAAGACCATGTGTGATAAGGCTGATGTGAAGCCTCTTAGAGATAATTTGACACCAGGTGAAAGGAGAGCAATTAAAGGTCTGCATACAGATCGGAATATAGTGATCAAGCCTGCGGATAAGGGCGGTGGGATTGTCATTCTAGACACAGTAGAGTATGTAAAAGAGTCAATGAGACAACTAAATGATGACAAATTCTATAAAAGGATGGGTGGCAATCCCACCGCCCTGTTCCAAGATGGACTCAGACATCTATTGGATGATGGGGTACAGTCAGGAGCCATTACGAAAGAAATCATGCACTTTTTGTTTTGTAATCACCCGGTCACACCCACTTTTTATTGTTTACTGAAAATTCATAAGTCACTTTCTACACCACCTGGGAGACCAATCATTTCGGGAGTGGGTTCACTTACTAATAATCTTTCTTTTTTTGTTGATTATTATTTACAAGGATATGTTGAGAAGTTGAAATCTTATATCAAAGATATAAAAAGTTTTTTGAATCTGGTAAATAATGTTTTTTGGAAGCCAGGATCATACCTAGTAACATACGACGTTGAATCGTTGTATTCAAATATTCCACACGAAATAGGTACTAAAGTAATTGAACACTATTTGAGAAATGATCCACATGTTGAAAATAACTTAATTGAATTTATTTTGGAATCAATCCAATTTATTCTTACTCACAATTATTTCACTTTTGATTCTTCTTTTTATTTACAGATACGGGGGACTGCCATGGGGACCAGGTTCTCTCCGAGCTTCGAAAACCTATACATGGGGCACCTGGAGGAGCAACATGTGTGGGGGAGCGAGCTTGGGGCGAACCTGGCTATCTATGGCAGGTATATTGATGATTTGTTTATTATTTGGACTGGGGATTTGATCACTTTGCATGCTTTTACAGAAAGTTTAAACAGTAATCTGTATGGTCTTAAGTTTACTTGTTCATTTAGTACAACTACGATTAATTTTCTAGATATTACATTGACAGTACAGGATGATAAATTAGTCACCCAAACTTATATTAAACCAGTTGATCAGAACAGGTATCTACATTTTGAGAGCTCGCATTTGAGGGGGTGGAAAAAGAATATCCCCAAGAGCCAACTAGTCAGACTGAAAAGGAACTGTTCATCGAGTGAGGTATATAGACAGCAGGTAGGAAGGTTATTGGAGTCATTCGAGGAACAAGGCTACCCTCCGGAAATATTACAAAAAGCATTAGTCGAGGTAGATGGGATTGATAGATGCAGCTAAAGTAAAAAAGAGGAATAGAAATGAAACGGAGGACAACTTGAGATCAATTACATTTACCACTCAATTTAACAGTCATGCTAGGGAAATAAAGAGGAATACAAATCTATTTTATATGGATGAGATTTTGAAAGAACAGATAGACCCTTCAGGGCAGGTCACTTTTAGGAAATCAGAAAATCTGAAATCCAAGCTAGTCCGAAGTCATTTCATAAATCCAGAGACATCTATATTACCGGCTAAAACTTGGGTACCATCAAAACCAGCTGGCTTTCACAAATGTGGGAGAACAGCATGTTCTACATGCATGTCTCCTCTCAGAAAAAGTACAGACTTTAGGTCATTCCATACGAAGGAAACCTACCAAATAACGAAATTTCTTAACTGTAACTCCACATTTGTGATTTATTTAATCACATGTGGATGTGGAATATAGTACGTGAGACGTACAATACGTACTCTCCATGTCCGATTCTCAGAACATAGGAGAAATATCCTAAAAGGCTGCGGCACACATCCCCTGTCGCTTCATATATCCCGATGCCAAACACAGAGAATGGAAAATGTGTCAGTAAAGGCAATAGAACAGGTGGGAGTAACAAGATGGGGAGGAGATAGGTTTAACCTGCTATGCAGGAGACAGGCATACTGGATTTATGTGTTGGCAACTCTAGTGCCTGGAGGTCTAAATGATATGGTGGAGTTGAATAATATTTAGATTTTTTTGGGATCCTTACTGACATCTGCTGTGCGCTCTCTCCGATATATATCAGTAATGATAGTAACCAATTTTTTGTCTCTTTCACATTTTGAAGTAAAAGAAGCCCATTATATATGTGGTTGAAATGTATGCATCTTTTTCTTATACTCCCTAACTATTTGATATGGGTAATATCCATTTTTATAGATGGATGACTTTTATATAACTCGTCTTCTCTATGTGTGTGTATATATAAATGCTTTCCATACGGACTATATTCCTTCTGTCTGTATGTGTAATAATAATTAAGCATGGATCTATGCACACACACATATATACATAAATATATGAAATTCCCATAATGGGGTTGTTAATAATAAGAGCCAATTGGTATAAATAGTCTATATGCAGAGGGAGGAGAAAAATATCCTCCGTATGTGACATCTGAGTGGTGACTTTTTGTCTACGAGTGTGCATATATACACATGCATTTGGGTGCATGTGTGTGTACGTGTGTAGAAATGAAATTGTATTTTTAGAAGTGCACATATGTGTTTTTTTAGTATTATTATTTATTTATATTTATATATATTTGTAGTACTATTTATGTGGTTATTGACTATGTATGTTTTATTACTAAATAATGAATTAATTTCATCTCCGCGTTTATGTATTTATGATTAATTTTAGGGGACTTTAATTATATAAAATGTAATTTCGGAAGCTGTGGAACGCATATAGGATATCTAGCACAGCAAAAGTATAGCTACGTTATACCAGCAAAACGAGGCTTGAGAAGCAGTCACGTGACCGGGAAGGATCGTGACTGCACTCGAGTACGCATGCGTATGCGTTCTGGTCCGAAACGAGGCTTGGTGAATCACGCTATGTGCCCCCGCTGGTGGGAGAATGTCCGCTATTTAAATGTGAGCACGGAGAGATAGACCTACATCTCTCTGAGGAAGCCGCTGAACGTTTGAGAGGCAGAGAAACGCGTAAGAGGTCTCTATCATGCTCATCTGACATCGGTCTACAAATTGATATCCTGCAGGCATTTTGGACCATCATTGGGACACTCCAGATATGGCACCACCAAAGGGTTATTAAAGCACCAGGAGCCGGGAGATACCATCAGACTGGACCAAAGGGTTTATCTCTAGACCCTGGAAGCAGGTTTTATCTATACAAAAATGCGGATCACTGCTACTTGCTCTGTCTAAATAATATAAACAGCATGCTATAATAACTAACTAACAATGCTTTGAATGGTTGTTGCAGCCTAACCAATTAGCCAGCATCGGTGGCAATAATTACTGCTTTGCAAAGGACTTGCTAATTTAGAAAGAGCTAAAAAACTAACCCTGCGTAGAAAGCCTGGATATTGAATATATATATTTTTATAAAGGCTCAGAATTATATTGCACCTCGATATGTATGTTCTGCAGGACTGACCGACAGTATGATGTGAATTTATTGTATGGTTCATTTTTAATTTGTTATTAAAAGTTCATACCTTTTTAATTAGCGCTGTTATTTGTGTGTATAGTTTGTGTTTTCAAGGGTGGAGTACTCCCCCTTTCTTAACAGCTGCTATTGACTGGTGTGTTCTTTTTTTATTCTTTAGTTGTATATACATATGTGCACTAAACCTATCTAGGAGTGAGCGCTAAGTCGTTTTTTGTTCTGAACTAAAAACAAGTTGGAGTAAAAACCCTGTCCTCGTTGTGCAGGAAGAATTGGAATGACTACTACGGACTGAAGCAATTTCTGAACTGCTTCTAACAAAGCCCTGGCCTTCGTCTTTACCCGAGACGGGCTGGTACAAAAAAACCTTAGAGATACCGCGTCCTGCACCCAGGCATCTGTTGTAGACTTCTGCCAGATCTGTGCAAACTGTAGAAGTCACCCCTCCACCATGGGGTCCCCCAGGTGGAGGCCCGCACCATCAGGCTGATACTTATTATCTGTTTTACCAACCGGTCGTCTGGTAGCCAAATGCTTTTTAGTCTTACCAGACTTGTTGTATTGGGGCTGCTTGCCATCACTTTTTCCTTTAGCTTTTCCTTGAGCCTGAAAGGGCCGAAAAGCCGGAACTTTAGGTTTGAAATTGTATGTGGAAGTAAACTTGACCTTCTTGGAATCTGCTTCTTACTCGAGAATATCTGTCAATTCTTTACCAAAAAGAATATCTCCAGCAAAAGGGCAAAGATTCCAAAACCTTCTTAGATTCTGAATCAGCTTTCCACGTACGTAGCCAAACTGCTCTGTGGGTAGCTATTGTTGAAGCTGATGCCCTGGAGGCAATAGTACCCATATCCAATGCTGCTTCTTCCAAGAACATTGCAGCTTGTTTTATGTGAGCTATATGGGATTTTTGCTCTCTAGAAGCTATTGAAAAATTCCCCTCCAATCCATCAGCCCAGGCAGCCACTGCATTTGCCATCCAAGCTGAAGCCATGGCTGGCCTTATGACTGCCCCAGACAGGGAAAAAATGTTTTTTAGAAAATCATCCACTCTCCTATCCGTGACATCATTTAATGATGTTGAAGGCAAAGGTAATGTAGATTTTTGCACTAATCTAATTACATGCGTATCTACTTTAGGAGCCACCACCCTTTTTAAACAATACCCAGCTGGAAGAGGATAATAGGAATTCCATTTCTTAGGAAATCTAAACTTCTTATTGGGCATAGCCCAAGCCTCTTCCGTAATTTCCGTCAGCTGATCTGACCCTGGAAACTCAGTCTTAACTGTTTTGGGACATTTAGACACAGGTGCCTTGGTTTTTAACACAGGCTCTGCTGAAATTAACTCAGCTATATCCACTGAGCTGAGACCTTCCTCATCCTCTTCGTATGCCGAAATAGAATTAATTGAGCTTTCATCTTCCAATGAATCCTCATCTGAATCATGTGTAGCCTGTGAGGATGAAGATTTACTTACCACCGGCTTATCAGCTTGTTTCTTTTGAGAAGCTGCTGCTGGAAGTGATACACCACAGGTGGGGAGCTGCATGTAAGGGTTAATAGTCTAACCTAACCTTGGTATAGGAGTTGGAGGAATTATCTGTTCAGCTATACTGGATAAAGTCTGTGCAAACATAGCCCAAGGTGGATCCATCTGCACCTGAATCTGCCTTGTATTTTTCATTAACCCCTGGTGAAAGCTAAAACAATTTGCACACAAAGCATCCTGAACCAGATCCCAAGAGGCAGAGGCGGAACCACTACCAGTGCAACCAGTGCGTTGCACTGGGGCCCACCTCTGTCCAGGGGCCCAAAGCATGTAATGAGTCAAACTGACTCATTACATGCCACTGGGTGCTGCGGGCAACCGCTGCCCGCAGCACACCGCCGCCCGGACAGGAGAGAAGAACAGCGCTGCGCAGCGGCACGGGGGGGAGAAGGAGGAGGAGGGAGGTGGAGGAGGGAGCCGCAGAAGCGCTGTTTCATTGGTTGAGGCGCTGCTGTCCCTCTGCTTGGAGCGATTCTTTCTAAGGTACGTATAAGACGCTGTTTAGAAAGATCACTCAGAAAAATAGTAAGACTATAAAAATAAAATAAGAAAGCTTAGGGCTGCTAAAAACCAGCAGCCCTCTGACCATGGTCCGACTTCTGACGCACCAAACAAAAAACTAATTTGCCTGAGCAAGGAGGCGAGGATATATGGACAGGCCCGTTGCATGCTGGGAGGCCGGAAAAGCTTTGACCGATTGGTACAAATCCGCTGTCGCTTCATCATATCCCATTGTTATCCTGTGAATAACCTGTGGACCCTGTCAGAGACAGCATTTATTTAAGTTCAAACACTAATCATTATTTCCAACAAACCAGTCATACTGAGAAAGGAATTTAGCACCACGGTTATACTGAATATTGGTTGTTAATACACCAGGACTTAGCGCAGTACTCTTTGATTATAAACAGTAGAGGATGCTTGATTCCCAGACCCGCGACCATTTTGATTATGTCTGTGTAGCCAACTCTTCTTGTCCAGTTTGTGATACTAGTATAACCGGAATCCTTTCCTCTTTTATTTTCCTTAGAACCTGCAGAAGCATCGGTATTGGTGGAAATATGCAAGCCAGTTGAAATTTCCATGGTGCTACCATTGCATCTATTAGGAATGCTAACCGACGCCTGGTTCTTCAACAAAACCTATCTGTCTTGCAGTGGGAGGTAATGCCGCCCGAGTCCAGCGGCCGTGCGGGATGGCAGCCGCACACAGACATTTTTATTAAAGGGCCAATCACTTACAAGGCAAAACCATGCCGGATTCGGGTGGCATTACATCCCACCATTGTTGTTGAACTGAGAGGCCATCAAATCTATCTCTGGTTGACCCACTTCACTATCAGACTCTGGAAAACTTCCTTGTGTAGAGACTTCAAAAGTCTGCCATGCAATTTTTCTTTCGCCAGAATAAAAGAATTGGTGATATTGCCAGGACCATGCTCTCTGCCCAAGACAGAATTTCAAAAGTCTCTTTCATGGCCAAAGGATTGCTTGTCCCTCCCTGGTGATTTATATATGCTACTGCTGTAGCATTGTCCCACTGAATTCTTATCAGTTTCCCCAGATGATCTTTCGCCATCTTTAATGTGTTCAGTACTGCTCCTAGCTCAAACACATTTATGGAAAGCCTTGTTTCCTTCCTGGAGATTGATTGTCTAATAGTATAGCATCTTGTTCTATCTTGGAGACATTCTGTTGTGAACCAGAATTATGAGTGGACACAAAATTAGACCATTCTTCCCTCATAACAGAGGCTATAGACAGTGCAATTGATCTAAACCAGGCGGAGCCAGTCAAAGTTTCTGCCACCTGATGCGGCATTTCATCACAAGCAGTACATCTGGCACGTGTGTCTCCAGCTCGTAATTTACCCTGACAATATGAACACTGGACTTCTCTCCTCTAGACTAAACCTTAGAAGAAAATAGGATTTTAATTACCTACCGGTAAATCCTTTTCTCTTAGTCTGTAGAGGATACTGGGGTTCCATTTAATACCATGGGTATAGACGGGTCCACTAGGAGCCATGGGCACGTTAAGAATTTGAAAGTGTGGGCTGGATCCTCCCTCTATGCTCCTCCTTCCAGACTCAGTCTAGGAAACTGTGCCCGAGGAGACGGACATACTTTGAGAGAAGGATAGATAAAGATAGTGGTGAGATTCCGAACCAGCACACACAAACAGAGGAAAGCTATGCTAACCCAAATTTAAACAGGATCAGCAACAGCTGAACCAACAATACTTAACCAAGTAACAGTGCAGTATCCTCCAGTATCCTCTACAGCAGGCATTCCCAACCACGGTCCTCAAGGCACACCAACAGTGCAGGTTTTAGTGATATCCAGGCTGCAGCACAGATGGTTAAATCAAAATAACTGAGCTACTAATTAAGTCACCTGTGCTGAAGCCTGGATATCACTAAAACCTGCACTGTTGGTGTGCCTTGAGGACCGTAGTTGGGAATGCCTGCTCTACAGACTACGAGAAAGGATTTTAATTAATTTAATTAATTTAATTACCTACTGGTAAATCCTATTTTCTCTTATGTCCTAGAGGATACTGGGGGTTCCATTTAGTACCATAGGGATGTACCAAAGCTCCCAAACCGGGTGGGAGAGTGCTGAGGTTCCTGCAGAACTGATTGACCAAACTGAAGGTCCTAAGAGGCCAAAGTATCGAACTTGTAGAACTTAGCAAATATGTTCGAACCTGACCAAGTCGCTGCTCGGCAGAGCTGTAAAGCCGAGACCCCCCCCCCCCCTGGCAGCCGCCCAGGAAGAACCCACCAACCTAGTAGAGTGGGCCTGTACAGATTTCGGAACCGGCAAACCTGCTGTGGAATAAGCATGCTGGATAGTGAACCTAATCCAGCGTGCAATTGTCTGCTTTGAAGCAGGACACCCAATTTTATTGGGATTATATAGAACAAACAGCGAGTCGGATTTCCTGTGACGAGCTGTTCTCTTTACATACACCTTCAAAGCCCTCACAACATCCAAAGACTTTGAAGTAGCAGAGGTGTCAGTAACAGCCGGAACGACAATAGGTTGGTTGATGTGAAACGCGGACACCACCTTAGGAAGAAATTGCTGACGAGTTCTGAGTTCAGCTCTGTCCTCATGAAAAATTAAGTAGGGGCTCTTGTGAGACAATGCTCCTAGCTCCGACACACATCTTGCTGAGGCCAAGGCCAACAATGTGACGGTCTTCCACGTAAGGTACTTTACGTCAACCTCCTGTAACGGTTCAAACCAGTCCGAGTGAAGGAATTGCAAACTGAGATCCCAAGGTGCCGTGGGAGGTACAAAGGGAGGTTGGATGCGCAGAACACCTTTCAAAAAGGTCTGGACCTCAGGGAGAGAAGCCAATTGTTTTTGAAAGAAAATGGACAAGGCCGAAATCTGGACTTTTATGGAGCCCAGACGTAGGCCCACATCCACACCTGACTGCAGAAAAAGCAGGAAATGTCCAAAGTGAAATTCCACAGCAGAATATTTTCTGCCCTCACACCAAGAGACATATTTCTTCCAAATACAGTGGTAATGTCTAGACGTTACCCCCTTCCTGGCTTGGATCATAGTCAGGATAACTGTGTTAGGGATCCCTCTTCTGGCTAGAATCAGCCATTCAACTTCCATGCCGTCAAACGTAGCCATGGTAAGACCTGATAGATGAACAGGCCCTGTTGCAGAAGATCCTCACGAAGAGGTAAAGGCTACGGATCTTCGAGGAGCATCTCCAGGAGGTCCGCATACCAGGCCCATCTTGGTCAGTCCAGAGCAATGATAATTGCTTGAACTTTTTCCCTTTTTATTTTTTCAGAATTCTTGGGATCAGAGGAAGTGGAGGAAACACGAACACCACCTGATAGACCCATGGAGTCATCAGAGCGTCTACCGCCACTGCCTGTGGGTCTCTCGACCTGGAACAATACCTTTTGAGCTTCTTGTTGAGACGAGAGGCCATCATGTTGATGTGTGGACATCCCCACCGACGTGTCAAGCACCTGAACACCTCCAGGTGAAGGACCCATTCCCCCGGGTGCAGGTCCTGTCTGCCAAGGCAGTCTGCTTCGTAGTTGTCTACTCCCAGAATTAAGACCGTCGACAATGCCACAGCATTTTTTTCTGTCCAGTAGAGAATTCTTGACACCTCTGACATTGCTGCCCTACTTTTCGTTCTGCACTGTCGGATTATGTACGTCACTGCCGCCACATTGTCCAACTGTTCCTGAATGGCCCGATCCTGAAGAAGATAAGAGGCCTGCAGAAGGGCGTTGTATATGGCCCTAAGTATATGGCCCTAAGTTCCAGAATGTTGATTGGAAGGGTGACTTCCTGACTTGACCATCTTCCTTGAAACTGCACCCCCTGGGTGACTGCTCCCCAACCTCTGAGGATTGCGTCCGTGGTTAACAGGATCCAGTCCTGAATTCCGAACCTCCGACCCTTGACGAAATGAGAAATCTGTAGCCACCACAGAAGGGAGATCCTGGCTTTTGGCGACAGATGGATCCTCTGGTGCATGTGAAGATGTAACCCGGACCATTTGTCAAACAGATCGAGCTGGAAGGGTCTTGCGTGAAACCTTCCGTATTGAAGTGCCTCGTAAGAGGCCACCATCTTCCCCAGAAGTTGAATGCTCAGAAGCACCAAATCCGGGTTGGCTTAAGGACATCCTGAACCATCGACTGGATTACCAATGCCTTCTCTAACGGAAGGAACACTTTCAGCGACTTGGCTCTAGGTGAGATTTCGGAAGGTTCAGAATCCACCCATGATCCTGGAGAAGTTGGTTGAGAGGCCAATGCTGTCCAGCAACCTCTCCCTGGACAGTGCCTTTATCAGAAGATCGTCCAGGTACGGAATTATGTTCACGCCTTGCTTGCGAAGGAGAAACATCATCTCTGCCATCACTTTGGTGAATACCCTCGGTGCCTTGGAGAGACCAAATGGCAGGGCCTGGAACTGGTAGTGACAGTCTTGTAGTGCAAACCGTAGATAAGCCTGATGAGGCGGCCAGATCGGAATGTGAAGGTATGCATCCTTATATCAGAGACACAAGGAATTTCCCTTCCTCTAAACCTGAGATCACCGCTCTCAGAGACTCCATCTTGAACTTGAACACTTTTAAGAATGGATTCAAGCACTTGAGGTTCAGAATTGGTCGTACTGAACCGTCCCGTTTCGGTACTACAAACAAGTTGGAACAGTATCCCTTGTTGTGCAGATGAGGTGGAACTGGAACAATGACTTGAGTCTGTACCAGTTTTTGGATGGCATGCTGTAAAGTTATACTTGCCTCTTGTGAAGCTAGTAAGCCTGATTTGAAGAATCTGTGAGGTGGGAGGTCTTGGAACTCCAGTCTGTATCCCTGGGGAATAAGATCTATAACCCAGGGATCTCGGCACGAACTTGACCAGATGTGACTGAAGAATTTTAGTCGGGCTCCCAACTGACAGCCCTCCAGGCCTCGCGGTTAACCGTCATGCTGAAAGCTTTGAGGAAGCAGAGCCTGAGCTCTGTTCCTGAGCACCTGCAGTTGCTGGTTTGCGTGGTTTACCTCGTGCACCTCTGGAAGATGTAGAAGCACCTCTGGATTTTCCCTTAAACTTGGCTGTCCGAAAGGACTGTAAATTTGAAGCTGAATAAGTTATCCTGGCTAGGGGAGCTGCAGAAGGAAGATACGTAGACTTACCCGCAGTAGCTTTTGAGATCCATTTGTCTAGTTCATCTCCAAACAAGGCCTCTCCTGTGAATGGCAGGCCTTCCATGCCTATCCTGGAGTCCGCATCAGCAGTCCACTGGCATAGCCACAAGCCCCTGCGTGCTGACACTGTCATAGTGGTTGTGCGTGCATTAAGCAAACCAATCTCTTTTATGGCCTCCACCATGAAGTTTGCAGAGTCCTGTATATGCTGCAGGAGTAAAACAACATCCCCCCTAGACAAGGAATCTAACCCCTCAATTAGGTTACCTGACCATTTAGCAATGGCTTTTGTGATCCACCCCAGCAGCTGTGTACAATGATTTGAGTGTAGTCTCAATTTTACGATCAGCCGTATCTTTTAGGGAGGCTGCACCAGGGACAGGCAATACAATTTTACGTGACAGCCTAGAGACTGATGCGTCCACTATTGGTGGACTTTCCCATTTTTTCCTATCATCTAGGGCAGTGATTTTCAACCTTTTTTTACTCGCGGCACACCAAACAATATTTTAAAATTGCCAAGGCACTCCATCAGTTCCCCACAGGAAAAAAACAAAAACCACACATTGGCCCTCAAAGAAAAAAATAAATAAATCGACACATACATTGGCCTACACAGAAAAAACAATCACATTGCTCTCCACGTAAATCATGTTGCTCCCTACATAAATCCATCACATTGCTCCCTACATAAATCATGTTGCTCACACATAAATCAATCACATTTCTCCCCATATAAATCCTATTTCTCCCCACATGAATCATTCACATTGTTCCCCCCATAAATCCCTATTCTCCCCACATAAATCCTATTGTTCCCCACAAGAGAATTAAAATAACAAATATTAGCCCCTACCGGTCAGCTATCCTCCTCCCTGTCCCTCAGTGGCGGGGGTTGTTCATAGTGGAGTCAGGGCCGGTTCGAGGGCCCTCGGCGCCCCGGGCAGGGAATGGGGGCATGGCTTAATACAGGGGGCGTGGTCAGTTACGCCCCCTGTACAGTAGAAGCGCCGCTTAAATGCTGAGCGGTGCGCGATGACGTCATCGCGCACCGCACAGCAAAAGGTCCTCTCCACAAAGGGAAACTAGACGCATAGCGTCTAGTTCCCTTCGTGGAGAGGACCTTTGCTGTGCGGTGCGCGATGACATCATCGCGCACCACTCAGCAAAGGTCCTCTCTGCGAAGGGAAACTAGACGCTACGCGTCTAGTTCCCTTCACGGGACCACAGCCGCAGAGCCGGGGGACACAGCGGGCAGCGGAGGGCACAGCAGTGGCGGATCTTGCCATGGTGCGGCGCCCTCCGGAAAGGCGGCGCCCCGGGCAAAAGTCCTGCTTGCCCGTGGCAAGATCCGCTACTGAGTGGAGTGCTGCGAATACTGAGCAGGGGGTGGTCAGGCAGGTGTGGATGTGGGTGGGCAAGGAAAGCTGTGGGTGCAGGCGGGAACTAGAAGATGTGTATGCAGGCGGGTGGGCTGACTGGCGAGACGCGGCGGCCGTGACCTATGATATCACACCGCCGTGTCTTCAAGGCATAGGTCACGGCCGGAGCACGACTGATCCTCTAAGAAGAACCTGGGCCAACAGTTCACTCTGAAGGTGCAGGAAGCTGCTCTGGCTCCACGGCACACCTTGCAACTGGTCGCGGCACACTAGTGTGCCACGGCACACTGGTTGAAAAAGCCTGATCTAGGGGAAAAGGAAAAGATGAGAGCAACCTTTTAGGGATTTGAAATTTCTTATCAGGATGAAACCACGGTTCTTCAAACAGGGTATTCAATACCTTTGATGCAGGAAAAGTAGCTGATGACTTTTTTTTTACATTAAAATAAGATTTCTCACACTCCTCTGACACCTTATCAGGAGTTTGCAGAACATCTCTGATAGCCTCTATAAGAGCCTCTATTCCCTGTGACAGAGTAGCATCTCCCACCTCCCCCACCCCCACCCCCACCCCCCCCGGTCCAAATCCACCTCACTCTCCTCCATGTCTGACCCATCAGCGTCAGACTGCAGGATGCAATACAATACAGCTGCAATACAATAACCCAGCTGCAATACAATACAGAGAACAATACAGCAGTGGATTAAGTCATTACGGCATGGGATTAAGTCCGACTGGCTAGTCTCAGTTAATCCTATTAAAGGTCAACATAAACAGGAACCCATCTGTAATTGCCAGTGCATCCACGAACTCCGCTTGAGTATCCCTTGTTCTTGCTCCGAAGACCGGAACCTTGTGATTGTGTCAAGATGCCATCAGGTCTACATCTGGTAGACCCCACTTGTCCACTAGGAGTTGAAATATTTTGGTATGTAGGCTCCACTCTCCGGCGTGTACGTTCTGACTACTGAGGCAGTCCGCTTCCCAGTTGAGGACCCCCGGAATGAACACTGCCGAGATGGCTGGCAGATGGCATTCCCCCCCGGTCCAAATCCACCTCACTCTCCTCCATGTCTGACCCATCAGCGTCAGACTGCAGGATATGGGCCAGAGATCATTTTTGCAGACAAATGGGCAGGGATGGAGACGCTGGTTTGGGGACTGAGTCTCTATTCATAAACTCATCCATAGTATTTCTTATGAATTGCGGGATAGCTTTGTAGAAATATTTGAGATCATTCCCTTAATGGAAGTAACCCAATCCGGTTCAGCCCCGCTATTCTGGGAAGGTGCACTGCCCTGAGTACCCAGTAGTGAGCCCCCAGGTGAAGAGGAACACTCCGCTGTACAAGAAACATACTCTTTACCTGACATAATGTAAATGTGACAGCACACACACACACACACACACACACACACACACACAAAAAGGTTAAGCACAATTAACCCACAAAGAGCCCTTCAGGAGACACAGATTTATTTGGAGGCAGTCCCCACCACAGAGTCGCAATTTTTCTCTGAAACCATACCAACAAGGCAGAAATATGAACTTTGAGGGAGGCCAGCCGAAGACCCAAGTCCAGGCCCTGTTGTAGGAAAGTCAAAAATTAGGTTGTACTAAACTTGTAAACGAAATGATTGTTAGATGCGCACTAAGCAAAGTAAGAATTCCAGATGCTATGGTAAATCCGAGCAGAAGCCGGCTTATGGGCCTTCAACATACTTTGAATGACCGCCTCAGAAAATCCTTTGGCCCTCAGTACGGAAGCTTCAAAAGCCACGCCATCACAGCCAGTCGAGCCAGATCCTGGTAGACACAAGGGCCCTGAACGAGGAGGTCTGGTCGTTGTGGAAGCAGAAGAGGACGCTCCAGCGGGAGACCATGTAGGTCTGAGAACCAATGCCGTCTGGGCCATGCCTGAGCTATCAGAAGTAGGATTCTCCTTCTTGCTTGAACTTCCTCACTACTCTGGGCAGGAGTGACACCGGAGGGAACACGTACGGCAGCCGAAAGTTCCATGTACAGTTGGGTCCACGGTTATCTTGACTAGTTTTCTGCGCCTAGGCACAATGTGACTTATTAGCATAAACCCTTAATCTATTGTTCTCAGCTGCAATACAATACAGAGAACAATACAGCAGTGGATTAAGTCATTACGGCATGGGATTAAGTCCGACTGGCTAGTCTCAGTTAATCCTATTAAAGGTCAACATAAACAGGAACCCATCTGTAATTGCCAGTGCATCCACGAACTCCGCTTGAGTATCCCTTGTTCTTGCTCCGAAGACCGGAACCTTGTGATTGTGTCAAGATGCCATCAGGTCTACATCTGGTAGACCCCACTTGTCCACTAGGAGTTGAAATATTTTGGTATGTAGGCTCCGCTCTCCGGCGTGTACGTTCTGACTACTGAGGCAGTCCGCTTCCCAGTTGAGGACCCCCGGAATGAAGACTGCCGAGATGGCTGGCAGATGGCATTCCGCCCATTGAAAAATCTTTGACACTTCCATCATTGCCATGTGGCTTCGAGTGCCGCCTTGATGATTTATGTACGCTACCGTGGTGGCGTTGTCCGACTGTACATGAACAGGCCTGTTCTGTACCAGATGCTGGGCCAGTTTCAGAGCATGGAACACTGGACGCAATTCCAGAATGTTTATCGGGAGGAGAGACTCCTCCCTGGTCCACCGACCCTGAAGAGAGTGTTGGTCCAACACCGCGCCCCAACCCCTCAGACTAGCATCCGTCGTCAGGAGAACCCAGTTGGAGATCCAGAAGGGACAACCCCTGCACAATTGTTGGTCCTGTGGCCACCAGCTCAGTGACAGACGTACCTCCGGAGACAAGGAGATCATGTGAGACTTGATCCGGTGAGGTAGGCCGTCTCACTTGACAAGAATCAGCTTCTGCAGAGGGCAGAAATGAAATTGAGCGTACTCTATCATGCTGAAAATTGACACCATGAGGCCTAGTACTTGCATCGCCGAGTGTATCGACACTCGCGGACGAGAGAGGAAGCATCACATCCTGACCTGAAGTTTCAAGACTTTCTCCTGAGACAAGGACAGCCGCTGGTTGTGTGTGTCCATTAACACCCCCAGGTGCACCATGCTCTGAGCAGTGACCACAGATGATTTCTTCCCCAGTTGATGAGCCACCCGTGGGCTTGCAGAAACTAGACCGTCAGATCCAGATGATGAAGGAGAACATCTGGGGAATTTGCCAGGATCAGCAAGATGTCCAGATTTGGTAGGATCCTGATACCCTGACGGCGGAGCAGGACCGTCATCATCACCATTACCTTGGTGAAGATTCGCGGAGCCGTAGTCAGTCCAAAAGGTAAGGCCCGGAATTGATAATGGAGGTTACCAATAGCAAACCGCAGGTACAGCTGATGCGATACAGCAATAGGTATATACAGGTTGAGTATCCCTTATCCAAAATGCTTGGGACCAGAGGTATTTTGGATATCGGATTTTTTTTTGGAATAATTGCATACCATAATAAGATATCATGGCGATGGGACCTAAATCTAAGCATAGAATGCATTTATGTTTCATATACACCTTATACACACAACCTGAAGGTCATTGTAGCCAATATTTTTTATAACTTTGTGCATTAAACAAAGTGTGTGTACATTCACACAATTCATTTATGTTTCATATACACCTTATACACACAGCCTGAAGGTCATTTAATACAATATGTATAATAACTTTGTGTATTAAACAAAGTTTGTGTACATAGAGCCATCAAAAAACAAAGGTTTCACTATCTCACTCTCATTCAAAAAAGTCCGTATTTCGGAATATTCCGTATTTCTGAATATTTGGATATGGGATACTCAACCTGTATATGTAAGCATCCTGTATGTCCAGGGATACCATATGGTCCCCTGGCCCCAAACCCAGGACAATAGAGCGAAGGGTTTCCATACAAAACTTGGAAACCCTCACAAACTTGTTCAAAGACTTGAGGTTAAGGATAGGCTGAGAGGAACCATTCGGTTTCGGGACTAGGAACAGCGTTGAATAGTACCTCCTGCCTCTCTGAGCCAGAGGCACCGGCACTACCACTCCTGTGTCCAGGAAGGACTGAACCACCGAACGAAGTGTCTTTGCCTTTACCTGATCCGAAGGGATGTCTGTCAGGCAAAAGTGATGAGGGGGACGTTTCTTGAAGGATATGGCGTATCTGTGAGTGACGACATCCTATACCCAGGCATCTGAAGTTGTCTTCAACTCTGTTTAGGAAGCAGGCTGACGGGCAGTCCAGGCACGTTTAGGTTTGGGCTTAGTTGATTTGGAAGTGTGAGCCTGTATCTGATACGCCTGACCCTTTGCCTAACCTGAAAATTGAAAGGAAGTACTCTTAGCCTTCGGAGCTGAAGGAGTAGTACTAGGCAGACATGAGGTCTTAGCAGATGCTAAGTCAGCAATGGTCTTGTTGAGATCTTCCCCAAAAGGTATGTTTCCCTCAAAAGAGATCACCTCCAAGGGCTTTCTATAGTCCAGATCTACAGACCAGGACCGCAACCAGAGGATCCGGCATAGGCGGGGTTATAAAGGAGGCAGCGCTGATCCTTTGCCTAACCTGGAGGTCAAAAGGAAGCACTCTTAACCTTCGGAGCCGAAGGAGTAGTACAAGGCAGACATGAGGTCTTAGCAGATGCTAAGTCAGCAATGGTCTTGTTGAGATCTTCCCCAAAAAGTATGTTTCCCTCAAAAGGGATCACCTCCAAGGCCTTCTAGAGTCCAGATCTACAGACCAGGACCGCAACCAGAGGATCCGGCGAGCCAGAATAGACGTAGTAGATGCTTTGGCTGCCAGGACATCTACATCAGATGCCGCCTCCTAAATATAATGGGAGGCCATAATAATATATTAAAGACACTGCCTAGCATTATCAGGAAAATTAGACGGTAGTTCCGCCTCAACTTCCTGAACCCAGGCCTCTATAGCTTTAGCAGCCCAAGAGGCCGTAATAGTAAGCCTATGCATAGCTCAGGCAAGAGTGTAAATAGACTTCGAGCAACCCTCCACACGCTGGTGATGGTAGTGACAGGCAGAGCAGATGAGACCACCAGACGCGCAACTTGTGAGTCCACCGGCGGCCGTATTTCCTAATTGTTACTTAACTCTGCAGCGAGGGGATAACGATCTAGCATCTTCGTAGACAAGAAAAACTTCTTACCCGGTTTTCCCAGGATTCCTGACTAATATCAACCAAGTGGTCAGAATGAGGTAAAACCAACTTAGTAACCTTCTGACGTTTAAACTTATCTGGTTTCGCAGAGGTAGCTGGAAGCCCTTCATCATCATTGATTTGAAGTATCAGCCTGATAGCCTTCAAGCGGTCAGGAACAACCACCTGTGTCAGAAATTCCCCATCAGAAGCATCTGCGTGAGAGTCTGAAGGGTCAGTGAAAGCGCCATCTACAACGGATGAGGTATCCGAAATATGTGTGGATTTTGTGAGGAAGTAATGGCCAGTTTAGATGACCACCTGGTCTTAGGCGGGTGAGAGTCAGGATTTTGCTTAGCTAGTGACTGATGTAATTGCTGTAACCGAGAGAACAGAGTATCTGCCCACGGCGGATTAACTGCAGGGACAATATGTGACTGTAATGGCACAGGAGGTCCCACAGGGGGCGCAAGTCTAATTACTAGCGTAGGCAGTAAATTAGAGAAAACAGCCTAAGGTGGGTCTTGATTTGCCCCCTTCGCTGCAGACTGACCAAGAGATATAGAACCCCCAGTACCTGAACCCTCAGCTGCTATGTTTTCCCCCCAAGAAATCTGTGACATCAACACTGCATGGTGCAGGATCAGCCATGGATTTACCACCCTGTGTAGCAGATATGTAAGCGTAACCCTAGGGTGTAACAGTACAAGATAAGCAGACAAACTACCTGACAAAAATCCCCTGTATGGTTTGACTGCAAGGCAGAGCACAAACAGAGGATTTCTGAGGTAAAATGTGACTGAAAAACTGTTATGCACACCAGTGCCTGCAGGCAGTAGCGGATCTTGCCACGGGCAAGCAGTACTTTTGCCCGGGGCGCCGCCTTCCGGAGGGCGCCGCACCAGGGCAAGATACGCTGCTGCAGTGTGTGCCAACCGGCCCCCGCTGTCGCCCTGCTGCCGCTGGCCGCTGGGAAGGGAAACTAGACGCGTACGCGTCTAGTTTCCCTTCGTGGAGAGGTCCTTTACTGTGCGGTGCGCGATGACGTCATCGCGCACCGCACGGCCAAGGTCCTCTCCACGAAGGGAACTAGACGCTACGCGTCTAGTTTCTCTTCGTTGAAAGGACCTTTGATGTGCGGTGCGCGATGACGTCATCGCGCACCGCGCATCATTCCAGTCTGTACAGGGGGCGTAAATGACCACGCCCCCTGTATGAAGCCACGCCCCCCAATGCCGCCCGGGACGCCAGAAGCCCTGGAACCGGCCCTGCCTGCAGGAATGTACTGGTGTCAGAACTGTTATGCACTCCAGTGCCTGCAGGAATGTACTGGTGTTTGAACTGTTATGCACACCAGTGCCTGCAGGAATGTACTGGTGTCTGAACGGATAGGTATGCAAAGCAAATGAACTCACAGACAGACACAGAAGGTGATAGGGTAACAAAATACACACAAAGTGAACAGAGAAGCCCAGAGGCTAAGGAACTGGGTGTTTCCCTAGTATTAGTAATGCTCAGATGGGAAAAGCAAGATGTTGTGTTTTAATACGTAGAGAACCCGAAATGCTGTTGCTAAGGGCAACAGCAGAACCCTAAAGGGTTACCAATGGGTGTGGCAGTAAACTCCTTGGTCAGAGATGGAATGATAGACACAAGGAGAGTCTCCACAATCCTAATTCTCACTTGCAGTGCACAGGTTCAGCTTACTGCCACTAAACTGACACCTGACACCTTGCACAGTGAGACAGCATTTAGGCAGGCAAGTCTTAGAATACAGCCGCAAACTTGCTAAGTTCACAGAGTAGTAAAAGAACCCCAGCAAGCTAAACGACTGACTCCAGTCTTACTGCTAGGTCTGGATTGGCAGAGTGTAGTACCAAATCCCCAGGCCTATTTGCAGTAAGCAACAACAAATACAAAGCTACACAGTACTGGCTAACTTTCAGGAACTGACTAACCAACAAAGATTCAGCAGCATCTGCTTAACCTGAGAAGAGGCCTTATAAAGCAGGTGCTGTCCACGCCCCACTCAGACCTCACAGACTGTGGGCACAAAAACCAGCACCGGATCCCCTGCCGTGCACAGAGCC
Source organism: Pseudophryne corroboree (assembly GCF_028390025.1). Taxonomy (NCBI): domain Eukaryota; kingdom Metazoa; phylum Chordata; class Amphibia; order Anura; family Myobatrachidae; genus Pseudophryne; species Pseudophryne corroboree. The sequence goes on from NC_086449.1 coordinate 638,913,921, forward strand.
TGTAACCACTGCACAGCAAAAGACCCGAACCGGAGTATCAGCTGCGCTCAGGTTACTCCGCTAGCACTTGTCTCCCGGTTGCCATGACGACGTGGCAGCACAGGGCAGGAGACCCTAACAAAAACACGGAAAAAAATACAAAATACGTATATCCTGTGAAAGACCTATATTATCTAATAACCCTGACGCACGGAGCCCCCTCAGGGTACAGAATATAGGGATAGCCATATGTGTGAGATACACGAAACAGAGACCACACAGCAGCCATTGGCACACACTCAAGTCACATATACAAAGCAGAGATTATTAGCAACAATAAAACTGCAACTGACCAGCAATACTAAGTAACTATACCACTGAGTAAAGCTATATATATATATATATATATATATATATATATATATATATATACATACAGGGGCGGATTGGGAACAAAAAGCGGCCCTGGAAAAATTTGTACTAGTGGCCCCACATGGGCAGCACCAGAGGTGTAAGGACCCTCCCCCCAAGACTTTCCAGATAGTGGGCATGTCCAGCATCAAGGGGGGGAAGTTAAAAAGAAATAAAATTAAATATTATGAGCACATTATATGATACACCTTCAGAATTTAGGAAACTATATAATTCTTTAGAAATATAAATTTTCTTGCTTATTACACTAACCGTATCCCAATCACTATTCACTCAATCTTATATGTCAGCCAAGCATGCAGACAGAGCATACACTAGATCATCTGCAATCACAGGCTAAGTGGCAAAGTCATTTTCATATATGCAAATTATTTTGCATCTTATTCATTATTCACTGTTTTCCTGTTTTGACTATGTGCATATGTACTCTGTAATTGGGCGCTGCGGAACCCTTGTGGCGCCATATAAATAAAGGATAATAATAATAATTATTGTATCTATAAAAAGGACCACATGTCCACAAACAAAACAGGCCCCACGGGTGCGTCGGCCCACCGGGAATCTTCCCTGTAAACCCTATGGCCAATCCGCCTCTGTGTATATATATATATATATATATATAGACAGACAGAACAATGCAGTAAAGACTGGATGTATATCACAGGGTACTTGTACTAAATAACCCTGAATGTATGCACTTGCTTTTAACAAACACTGTCTAGACGACATGTAGAATACTTAAGTGTCCTGTAAATGCACAGCACTGATGAAGCAGGCGGCATTACAGAGGAGGCATTGCCCACCAGTCCCAGAGTCAGCGTAGCATGTGTGTAATGGCGTCAAAACGCTGATAGGGAGTGAGGGAGCCAGAGAGATGCAGCTCCAGGGCGGGAACATTTACTCTAAATGGCGCCCAGGGGCTGGAGGAGGGGCTGCAGGTCAGAGCCTTATCCCCTTGCTGGACGTCACCACCGGGTACTGTGGGCCATAATAAAACGGTTATATATAAAACCGACCTGTGCCCCTGCCCTGGTGGTCTAGTGGGGTCCCTGTACCAACACAGTGTCCATGCCAGCGCACGCGGCCCGCATCCTAATGGCCACACCGGATCGCGATTTTCGGCGGGTCCCGCCTGGGGGCCCTCTCACCTCCTCCCTTGATGCGGCCACGCGATCCTGGAGAGCTGCGGCAAGTGTGTGTGACCTAGGTGAAGAACCGGAGCCTCCACTGTAAGTATCCGGCAACCAGGGACGCGGTAGTATACAGCGCCGCCGGGGAAGGTGATGAAGCTGCAGCAGGAGATGTCAGAATGACATCTAGCACTAAGAGTGCCTATGCTGCAGCCCTTGAAGTCTTCTATCTTCTTTTAAAAAAGCTCTTTTCAGGGCTGCTGGAGCAGCCCTGCCTGTTAGTGTCCTGCCTGCAGGGCACCAACTTACAAACTGAGCTCCTGTGCATGGAGGCGGGGTTATAGAGGAGGTAGCGCTGAGCATCTTGGGAACAGTCAAAGCTTTTAGGCTGTTGGGGCCTCGAATCAAGATCCTACTCTACACCCCCCGATGTTATTCCCTGTGGAACCCCAGTGTACCCCGCTGCAGAAAACCGTTTTAAGGCTATTTTTGCCAGTGTGGGTACTGTGTACAGTGTACTGAGACGCAGCTGTGTACTGTGTATGGAGACGCATTCCGCCCCGCTTAGAAGCCGTGCTTCTCCGTACCCTCATGCCGCCAAAATGGCCGGCAACCCGCTAGTCGGGACGCCGGCTTAGTACTCACCTTCTTTCTTCTGGCTCTGTTAGGGGTGGCGGCGTGCTGCGGGAATGTACGCTCACCGTGGTGGGGCTTGAAAATAGTTCCCTCAGGAGCTCAGTGTCCTGTCAGCGGGGAACGGGACCATTAACTCTTCAAAGGTTGGGCCGTGTTCCCCCCTAAGTCCCACGAAGCAGGCAGGCTGGTGCCAACCAGTCCTGCCTGAAAATAACAAACAGATAAAATGAATGCAGAAAACTCTTCAGGAGCTTCCATAAGCGTGACAGGCTCCTCCGGGCACATTTTCTAAACTGAGTTTGGTAGGAGGGGCATAGAGGGAGGATCCAGCCCACACTATCAAATTCTTAAAGTGCCCATGGCTCCTAGTGGGCACATCTATACCCCACGGTACTAAATGGAACCCCAGTATCCTCTAGGACAGGGCTGGCCAAACCGGTCCTCGAGATCTACCAACAGTTTATGTTTTCCAGGCCTCCTGGAGATCTGTAGAATTGTCAGTTAGGAATGAATGCAGCACATCTTAATTAGTAATGACTACACCTGTGCACCAGCTAGGTGGTCTGGAAAATGTGAACTGTTGGTAGATCTCGAGCACTGGTTTGGCCAGCCCTGCTCTAGGACGTAAGAGAAATTCCCCTTATCACATTTATTATAATGTAAAATACACGCTAACAGTATTTATATTGATGTAACACAGCATATACTGTATACAGAAGTTTTACAATAAATATCTGAGTAAACCATAAATAAATTTGTCAGATACTCGTCTAGACTCCACCTAGAGTCCTGAGGAGAGAAGAAAGAGAGGAACTTTGCAGTCGGCATCAGCAGATCAGTTATTCAGCTACTGAACTGAATGATGTTCAGGGTTACTCCTTCCCATCTGAGGGCCTAATTCAGGTCTGATAACTGCAGCAAATTTGTCAGCTAATGGGAAAAACCATGTACACTGCAGGGGGGGGGGGGGGGGGGGGGGCAGATAATAGGATTTTGGTTACTTACCAGTAAATCCTTTCTTGTAGTCCGTAGAGGATGCTGTGGTCCACATTAGTAACATGGGATATAGACGGGTCCACCAGGAGCCATTGGCACTTTAAGAATTTGAGAGTGTGGGCTGGCTCCTCCCTCTATGCCCCTCCTACCAGACTCAGTCTAGAAACTGTGCCCGAGGAGACGGACATATTCGAGAGAAGGATTATACACAGATAGTGGTGAGATTCACACCAGCTCACACATACAAGGCACATCAAGCCAACGAAGCTTGAATACTCAGCAACTGCTGAAACATTACTTACCAAGTAACAATGCAGTACCCAACTAAAACGAAATTGTACTTAACCAAATAACGTTTGCAGGAAAACGAAGCGCTAGGCGGGCGCCCAGCATCCTCTATGGACTACGAGAAAAGGATTTACCGGTAGCTAACCAAAATCCTATTTTCTCTTACGTCTTAGAGGATGCTGGGGTCCACATTAGTACCATGGGGATGTACCAAAGCTCCCAGAACGGGAGGGAGAGCGCGGAGGCTCCTGCAGTATTGAACTTGTAAAACTTTGCAAACGTGTTCGACCCCGACCAAGTTGCAGCTCGGCAAAGTTGCACTGCCGAGACACCCCGGGCAGCCGCCCAGGAAGACCCCCCCCCCCTTACAAGTAGAGTGGGCCTTGACAGACTTTGGACACGGCAGTCCTGCCGTAGAATAAGCGTACTGGATAGTGAACCTAATCCAGCGAGAAATAGTCTGCTTAGAAGCAGGACACTCAATTTTCTTTGGATCATATGGGACAAACAGAGAGTCCGACTTTCTGTGACGAGAAGTTCTCTTCACATATATCTCCAGAGCCCTTACAACATCCAAGGACTCTGATGTAATTGAGGAGTCAGTAGCCACTGGCACCACAAAAGGTTGGTTGATATGAAATGCCGAAACAACCTTCAGAAGAAACTGCTAACGTGTCCGGAGCTCAGCTCTATCTTCATGGAAGATCAAGTAAGGGCTTTTACAGGATAAAGCCCCCAACTCGGACACGCGTCTAGTAGAAGCTAAGGCCAACAAAGTGACCGCCTTCCATGTAAGAAATTTAACCTCAACCTCCTGTAGAGGCTCAAACCAATCCGACTGGAGGAACTGCAACACCACGTTAAGGTCTCAAGGCGCCGTCGACGGTACAAAGGGATGTTGGATGTGCAGAACTCCCTTCAAAAAAGTCTAAACCTCAGGGAGGGCAGCCAATTGTTTCTGAAAGAAAATGGACAGGGCCGAAATCTGAACCTTCACAGATCCTAACCTCAGGCCCATATCCACACCTGCTTGCAGGAAGAGTAGAAAACGTCCGAGTTGAAACTCCACCGTAGGAAACTTCTTAAATTCACACCAAGAAACATATTTCTTCCAAATACAATGGTAATGTTTAAACGTTAGCCCTTTCCTAGCCTGTATCAGGGTAGGAATGCCCTTCCGAGCAAGTATCAGGCGCTCAACTTCCATGCCGTCAAACGTAGATGCGGTAAGTCTTGATAAGCGAACGGCCCCTGTTGCAGCAGGTCCTCCCGAAGAGGAAGAGGCCTCGGATCTTCTTGCAGTAGATTCAGAAGGTCCGCGTACCAGGCCCTTCTTAGCCAGTCTGGGGCAATGAGGATCGCTTGAACCCTTGTTCTCCTTATGAGCTTTAGGATTCTTGGGATGAGTGGGAGTGGTGGAAACACGTACACTGACTGGAACACCCACGGAGACACCAGGGCGTCCACTGCCACTGCCTGTGCTTCCCTCGACCTGGAACAATAACGCCGAAGCTCCTTGTTGAGACGAGAGGTCATCATGTCTATTTGGGGTAATCCCCAAAGGTCTGTTATTTCCTTGAACACCTCCGGTTGGAGACCCCACTCCCCTGGATGGAGATCGTGTCTGCTGAGGAAGTCTGCTTCCCAGTTGTCTACTCCCGGAATGAAGATGGCTAACACTGCCAACGCGTGTTTTTCTGTCTAGAGGAGTATTCTTGTCACCTCTGACATTGCCGCTCTGCTCTGCATTCCGCCTTGTCGGGTTATGTAAGCCACTGTTGTTACGTTGTCCGACTGCACTTGAATGGCCCGATTTCTTAGAAGAGGGGCCGCCTGAAGAAGACCGTTGTAGACGGCTTAGTTCCAGGATGTTGATGGGCAGGCTGGCTTCCAGGCTTGACCACCATCCTTGGAAGGTTACTCCTTGAGTGACTGCTCCCCAGCCCCGAAGGTTCGCATCCGTGGTTAGAAGGACCCAGTCCTGAATCCCGAACCTGCGGCCCTCCAGAAGGTGAGGCAATTGGAGCCACCAGAGGAGTGAAATCCTGGCCTTTGGCGACAAATTCTCTGGTGCATGTGGAGATGAGATCCTGACCACTTGTCCAGGAGATCCAGTTGGAAGGTCCGAGCGTTGAACCTCCCGTACTGGAGAGCCTCGTAAGAGGCCACCATCTTTCCCAATAGGCGACTGCATTGATGAACCGACACCCGGGCTGGCTTCAGGACATCCCGGACCATAGCTTGCATCACCAACGCCTTTTCCTGCGGAAGAAACACCTTCTGCACGTCCGTATCCAGAATCATTCCCAGAAAGGACAACCTCTGGGTTGGTTCCAAATGTGACTTTGGAAGGTTCAGAATCCAACCATGACTCCTGAGGAGGCATGTTGTGAGAACAATGGACTGCAGCAGCTTCTTCTTGGACGATGCCTTTATCAACAGATCGTCTAGATATGGAATTATGTTCACCCCCTGTCTGCGGAGGAGAACCATTTCCGCAATCACCTTGGTGAATATCCTTGGTGCTGTGTAGAGGCCGAATGGCAGGGCCTGGATCTGGAAATGACAGTCCAGCAATGCGAAACGGAGACAAGCCTGATTCAGCAGCCAGATCGGAATGTGGAGGTACGCATCCTTGATATCCAGGGATACCAGGAATTCCCCCTCTTCCAGACCTGATATCACTACCCTGAGAGACTCCATCTTGAACTCCATTAGAAAGGGGTTCAATGATTTTAGGTTCAGAATGGGCCTGACCGAACCATCCGGTTTCGGTACCACGAAAAGGTTCGAATAGTAACCTTTGTTCTGCATGTGAGGTGGTACTGGCACAATAACCTGTGCCTCCACCAGCTTTTGGACAGCGTCTTGTAGTACAGTGCTGTCTGCCAACAGAGTTGGTAAGCCTGATTTGAAAAAGCGATGAGGGAGACTTTGAAATTTCAGCCTGTATCCCTGGGATCCAATATCTATCACCCAGGGACCCAGGCCGGACGATACCCAGACCTGACTGAAGTGTCTGAGTCTCGCCCCCACTGGCCCCACCTCCAGGCCGCGTGGTCCACCGTCATGCGGAGGACTTTGGTACCTGAAGCAGGCTTTTGTTCCTGGGAACCTACAGCTGCAGGTTTCTTAGACTTAACTCGACCTCCCCTAAAGAAGGTATTGGACGTTCTGGCTCTTCTAGGCATGTTAGGCCGAAAGGACTGCGTTGCAGACGAAGAGAAGGATTTCTTCGGAGCTTCCCCAAAGAGAGCCTGACCTGTATAGGGTAGGAACTCCACACTTTTTCTGTATTCCGCGTTGGCCGACCACTGGCGCAGCCACAGTCCCCGATGAGCTGAAACAGACATGGAATATATTCCCGCAGCCATGGAACCCAGGTCTTTCATGGATTCTACCATCAAACCTGCTGAATCATGTATATTGCGTAAATATAATGCAACAGCATCCCTGTCCATCGTATCCAAATCCTCAAGTAAGGTAGCCGACCACTTTACTATTGCCTTTGCAATCCATGCGGTAGCAATAGTGGGACGTAATATGGCCCCTGAAGCAGTGTACATTGATTTAAGCGTGTTATCAATTTTTCTATCAGCCGGCTCCTTTAAGGCGGTAGATCCTAGAACAGGCAAAACCACCTTCTTTGAGAGTCTGGACACAGATGCGTCAACAATCGACGGGTTTTCCCATTTTTTCCTATCCTCCTCAGGGAAAGGAAACGCCACCTGGACCATGCTTTTTCAAATATAGCATTCAATTCCTTTGACGCAGGGAAGGTTAGCAAGGCTTTTTTATTTTCAGTGAAAAAAGCCTCCTCAACCTGCTCAGGTGTGGTATCATTAACATTCAACACATCCCTGATAGCTTCTATCAACAATTGCACCCCCTTTGCAAGAGATGCGGACCCCCGCAACACATCCCCATCACTGTCTGTGGTATCAGAATCTGTATCCGTGTCGTCTTGTGTGACATGCACAAGCGCACGTTTGTGGGGGTATATAGCGGGGCGTCCTGAGGTACCAGAACCCGGCCACACCGCCATAGAGCTCTGTAATACCTGGGTTGCAGATTCATTACTTGCAACCCTGTCAGAAATCTAAGAAATCCAAGATTTGATAGAGGAAAACCACTCAGGCTCCCTTGCTGGTATCTGTGCTAAACCAGTACTATCCTGATTACATGGAATGGGATCATCCTGGGAGGATAAATCCTCTGCAGCATATGACACAGTGTCCCTGGACATAGCTAAAGGAGACCACCAAACACTCCACACACACACAGGTGAGGGCAGACAGAATTTCCCCCCCAAGAATGGCAAGAGAGACACAGAGATCGGAGCCAACCCACACACAGCGCTTTTAGCAAAGGGAGACCCCTTGTCAGCGCAGACTGTGCACCTTAATAGGACACACAGTCTTATTACAGCCTCCCCTCCCTTCTACAACCCCCTGGTACCGTGTACAGATAGCTGGAGTTGCTGTGGAGGGACCTGTTCTTCCTCTCAGCGCTGTGCAGGCAGGAAAAGGGCGCTGAAACGCTGCTGAGTCCGCTCTGAGAAGCTCTGCCCCCTTAATGGCACTGTCTTCCCGCTCTTCATGGATTATACTGGCCTGAGGAATTAGTGCTGGCTGAGATCCGAGGAACCCGACAGGCTTCTGGACCAGTGTAGGGGGTAAGCGCTGGCCCAGGGCGCCCCTCACAGCGCCACACCATGTACCGCTGAGCCTTCCCAGGAGCGCAGTTAATACTGCTCTCCCTCCCCGCTGCCGCCATCTTCACACCGGCTCCCCACTTGCTAGGGGGGTCGGTGTCTCACTCACCACTTTTTCAGTTCTGTAAGGGGTTGGCGGCATGCTGCTGGGGCGAGCAGTCCCCTGTGGCGGAGAACGATCAGACCCCTCTGGAGCTCAGTGTCCAGTCAGCGGAGACAGTGGCTCAGACCCCGCAGGGCGGACACTGCTCCCCCCCTTAGTCCCTCGCTGCAGGGAGGCTGTTGCCAGCAGCCTCCCTGTAAAATAAAAAAAACTTTAAGTTAAACTTTACTAGAAAAGCTCTGTAGAGCTCCCCTAGCTGTGACCGGCTCCTCCGGGCACATTTTCTAAACTGAGTCTGGTAGGAGGGGCATAGAGGGAGGAGCCAGCCACACTCTCAAACTCTTAAAGTGCCAATGGCCCCTGGTGGACCCGTCTATACCCCATGGTATTAATGTGGACCCCAGCATCCCCTAGGACATAAGAGAAATAACATTTGCAGAGAGAGTTAGATTTGGGTGGGGTGTGTTCAAGCTGACATCTAAATTGCAGTGTAAAAATAAAGCAGCCAGTATTTACCCTGCACAGAAACAATATAACCCACCCAAATCTAACTCTCTCTGCACGTTACATCTGACCCTCCTGCAGTGCACATGGTTTTGCCCATTAGCTAACAAATTTGCTGCTGCGATCAGATCTGATTTAGACCCATAATCTGCATTCCTGCTCAGCCAGACGCCTTACCACAGTGCATTACCCTTTTGTTTAAGATAGGCATTGAGTGCATCTACAACCAGTCAATCCTTTCACTAGGGTGAGAGAGTAGTCAGTTACAGTAGGCTGACCATATTATACCTTTAATCTGGGACACTCATGGTGGTGGTCTTGTCCGGGTCTGCTTCCTTGTTGCGGCTGACGTCATCTGCAACAGCCATCGGCATCCTGAGAGTGCACCTGTCTCCAGCTGGCGTCTCCTATACAGCTTGCTGCCGAGATACCAGCACAGCTGTTAGGAATTCCTCCTCTATCGCCTACTCTACATCCCTCTATTCCCACAGTCAGCCTTACCTTGCTGGCTCTGGTCCTGCAATAGTGTCACCCCACTACTCCCCCTTAAACCGGAATCCCATTTCCAGGAGTCAGATGCTGTTTGAAAAGGTATGGGGAGAGTTCCTGAGCTGCATCTTACTATGAGTAAAGCCATGGAAAAAAAACAGAGAGGGAAGGCAGGAAACAAATGAAGACAATAAAAATAGGATTTTGGTACTACTACTTACCAGATAAATCCTTTTCTTTGACTCCACAGGGGGCACTGGAGTACTCTTGGGATATGGACGGGCGTCAGCCGGGAGAGGCACATTTAAATATTTAAATGTGTAACCCTCCTTCCCCCTCCATACTCCCAAGTACCTCAGTGTTTTTTTGCTGAGCCAAATAGGAGCGAAAGAGAGGATGAACAATGGAGAGTTACATATAACATTATAACATAACGGACAACAATAAAGTTGACATGACAATAGATAACAATCATCTTAACATCTGTACAAGTCGGTGAAAATGTGTTACCATAAGAACTATTAAACTCACCCCAAACCAGGTGAAACTGCTCTGGGTGGGCGTCCAGTGCCCCCTGTGGATTCAAAGAAAAGAATTTACTTGGTAAGCACCAAAATCCTATTTTCTTTTTCATCCACTAGGGGTCACTGGAGTACTCTTGGGACGTACCAAAGTTTACCCCTTGGGCGGGAGAGCTGGTTGGCACCTGTAACAGTAGACGGCCAAAGCTAGATGCTGATGCAGCAAACTAATCAAAAACTTGTAAAAGCGCACAAACGTGTGCACTGATGACCATGTAACCGCACTGCAAAGTTATGGCGTGGAAGCCCCACGACCTGCTGTCCATGGCGTTCCCACAGAACGCGTGGAATGTGCTGAAATAGATACAGGTGGTTATAACTAATATGAAAGTAAGCTTGACGAATGGTCAGCTTAATCCTTGTGGCCAACCTCTGTCTTGAAGTTGGCCAATCTACCTTGACTGCATTATAGAGAAACAATGTATCTGTTTTACGTACTGTTGATGTTCGTGCAAGATAAATACGAAGCGCACCAAAACCCTTCAAAGTAACTGGAGTTACTGAATGTTGTGAGAAAACAGGAACTAAGTACTACCTTGGATAGAAAGGAAGATACTACCTTTCGTAGAAACACAGAAGTTTTGCTGTGTTATCATGAAACACCAGAGACGGTGGTTGCATGACAACGCACCTAACTCTGAAACACACCCTGACGAAGATAAGGCTAAGGGAAATATTGCTTTGTAATTGAGAAACTTAACATCCACTGGTTGTAAAGTTTCAAAATCGAGGACTACAAAAAATCTAAAACTAGATTGAAGACCTATGGTACTATAGGTGGCATAAAGTAAGGTTGAACTGTAAGTACACCTAGTAGGAACGTATGCACTGTTGGCAAAGAGCCAAACAGCGCTGAAAGAAAATTGACAAAGTAGAAATCTGCCCCTTTAGTGTCGCTAACTGTAGTCCTCCATCTAAGCCCGTCTGTAAAATTAGCCAAAGACGGAATAACGTAAAAGAAGATGTCGAAACTTGCGGAGTTCACACCAACCAATATAAGCTCACCCAATGCTGTGATAATGAGCTGCTGTTACCAGTTTTGTAGCACGTAACATGATTGGTATAACAGACTCTGGAATGCCCTCTCGTCCGAAGAAAGCGATTTCAACAGGAACCCCATCAAACGCAGTCGCGCTAAATCGGGGTAAAGAAACGGACCCTGTTGCAAAAAATCTGGGTGTCTTGGAAGCAGCCCTGGATCGTCTACGAGTAGACAGCGGAGACCTGAGAACCAGGCTCTTCCAAGGCCAATTAGACGCCACTAGTATGACGGTCGTAGACTGTCTTTCGATTAGTTATAGCAACCGAGGAAACAGCAAATCTGGTGAAATTATATACACAAGGCTGTACTGTCTCGCTATAGTGCCTTTGGATCTCTTGTTGTGAACACATACTTGAGTGTCTGATGATTTGGGCGAGATGCCATTAGATGCACGTGTGGGTGACCCCACCGCTGAACTAACATCTGGAATGCTTCTGAATGTAAAGTCCATTTTCCTGGATGAACATCTTGACGACTGAGAAAATCTGATTTACAGTTGTACTCCTGGAATGAAGGGTGGTCTTCTGTATGCCGGCGGTCGGGCTCCCGGCGCTCAGTATACCGGCGCCGGGAGCCCGACAGCCGGCATACTGACACTTATTTTCCCTCGTGGGGGTCCACGACCCCCATAGAGGGAGAATAAAATAGTGTGGCGCGCGTAGCGTGGCGAGCACAGCGAGCCCGCAAGGGGCTCATTTGCGCTCGCCACGCTGTCGGTAAGCCGGCGGTCGGGCTCCCGGCGCCGGGATGCTGGTCACCAGGAGCCCGACTGCCGGCCAGCCGTAGTGAACCCGGAATGAACACTGCCGATAATATTACCTGTTAATGCCCGGTCCAACTTAGGAATCGAGCAACATTCCGCATGGCCATGCGTCCTCAAGTCCTTGTTTTGTTCATGTATGCGACTACTGTCGCATTGTGTGACCGAACTTGAACAGTCTGAGACTGTGTGAACTGCCTGTGGACGTGAGCGAAATATTCCGACTGGAGTGCTGGGTAAGACGCCACCCTCCGTACTAACAAGCGAATGCACAAGTGCACCAAGACTGTCCTGGATTGAGCACCAACTGTACCTGATGACTAATAATTTGTGCTAAACTAGGGCACTGTATGACCGTAAGGAATGCTGAAGAAGTATTTGTGTAGACAACGCCTTGACTATTTTGTCTCAGTACGGAATGATCAAAACTTCCATGGATCTGAGATGAGCAATCATCACAGACATCCCTTCATGAATACCCAAAGCTCTGATCAGTGGCCAAACGGTAGTTTTGCTGTACTGCAAACTTTAACTACGCTTGATGCGACCTCAAATTGGAATGTGTAAATACGCATTCTTGAGATGCAGTGAAATTATGAATTCCTGTGGTTCTAGACCCACGAAGTTACCGTAGGGATTTCATACTGATCCCGTAGTAAATGACATTCCGATTGAGCCCTTTTAGGATCAATATCGGTCTGACTGAGCCGTCCGGCTCTGGTACTACAAAAAAAACTTGTAATAAAATCCCTGACCTTGTATACTGGAACGGATTAGCGGCGACAACACTGCCTTCTTGTCTGCTGACACCTGCAGACGTATCATGAAAAACCGCATTGATGGTAAACCATCTATTCCATTTTGTAACCTGTGAACACAGAAATGTGAATCCATCAATCTGTGGATGTCTGAAAACACGCCAAAGGAAACGTTTGAAGACATGCTTGTTAGCTGGCTATGTGTTTTGACGACGGCAAGTTTGTAAAGTCCGTCCTCTACCCCGTCACTGTGTCCGGTAGTTACTAGAGCACGGTCAGGAAAGGACTGAGGTCTAAAAGATTTTAACGCTGGTGCCACGTAATTTTCTTGCAGGAACTGGTGCTGGCAACAGTAGGAAACAGACTTTCCTCAAGCAGCTAGAGAAATTGAAGTGTCCCAATAAGGACTAAGTTCATATTGCCAATGTAAGGCACCTCTATTCCTTGTTTTGAATCAGTGTCGGCCTGTCAAGACCGGAACCAAAGTGCCCGACGGTGCCATAATAGAGGTTGAAACTCAAGAACTTACCTGACTATAACATCCATAGATGCCATAGCCAAATACTACTTGATTTGCCAATGTGATCATTAGAAGTAACAGATGGACTAAGGAACGGCCTTGTTGTAGGCGTAAGTGAACTGTGTCGCCTCTGCAACTACAGCTATGGTAACCCAAACTCCAACTAAAAACAGTCTAAGTAACACTTCTGCTGCATATCTGTAGCAGGGCTATATGCTTACGCTGCAACGGTTGTTAAAGCGTCGTTGCAGCTGAGAGTGGAATAGTTAACTTATTAGAAAGTTTGAAACTAGAGTCTACTGGTGTGAAATTTTTAAGTTACCACTGTAGTAAGTAAACAAAAATCACTGTGCACAGAAGCATTTATTTGGGTGTAATAAAACCTTGTTTGTTTCCTGATATATTCAGGACTGGAATGACTAACACTGAGGAAACCATAAATTTTGAGATACATGCTGCTGCCTACTGTTATGATTAGAACCATACATTCTAAAATAGTGTGAGCACTGTGGCTGCTTAGACAGTGTTATTGTGAAACAGACTTAGCCGCCTCACGTTCGTTTTTGTGCAGCGGACAAATGTGATCTCAAATCAGCCATCCCACCCAACATCGCTTAACGAGATTCAGGCAGAGGTCCTTATGTACAAAATACACTGCAAGTGGATGCTGTCCCAGTTGTCATGTCTACTGATAAAACACTATTAACACCCCTGCCCCCTCCAGAGGCCATGTGGTGTAGGACCGACCAAATCACTGCAGGAAGAGACTGGAATTATAAAATGTCGACCCAGCATGTTATTTTCATTAGTTAAACACACCTCTCTCTCTTAGATAGAGATATATATATATATATATATATATATATATACTGCAAATGAATCGGCACTCGTTCCAAAAGTTAATTACTGCCCCGGTGCCATCCGGAAAATATCCACATGTATAATACATCCAACAAGCGGCAGCACTCAGGAGTCTGGTCTCAGCATGTAAAGTGCATCAGTGCAAAACGTGTTTTAATCAGATCACTTAATTTTCAACGTTTATCAAGGTATCTACTTGAATAACTCCCCAAAGACTTGTCACCTCTGTGAAGGCCCCACTCTCCTGGATGGAGATTGTGTCTGCTGAGGAAGTCTGCTTTCCAGTTGTCTACTCCCGGAATGAAAATTGCCGACAGAGCCTTTACATGTCTTTCTGCCCAGAGGAGGATCTTCGTCACCTCTGCCATTGCCGCTCTGATTTTCGTTCCGCCCTGCCTGTTTATGTATGCGACTGCTGTTACAGTGTCCGACTGGATCTGCACGGGATGATCTTGAAGAAGACGTACCGCTTGTTGAAGGCCGTTGTAAATGGCTCTCAATTCCAGCACATTTATGTGAAGGCAGGCTTCCTGACTTGACCATTTTCCCTGGAAGCTTTCCCCTTGTGTGACTGCTCCCCAGCCTCGGAGACTTGCATCCGTGGTTACCAGGAGCCAGTCCTGAATCCCGAACCTGCGTCCCTCTAGTAGATGAGAACTGTGTAGCCACCACAGGAGCGAAATCCTGGCTTTTGATGACAGGATTATCTTCTGGTGCATGTGTAGGTGGGATCCCGACCACTTGTCCAACAGGTCCCACTGGAATACTCTGGCATGGAACCTGCCAAACTGTATGGCCTCGAAGGCCACCACCATCTTCCCCAACAACCGAATGCACTGATGGATCGACACACTGTCGTCGGTTCAAACTGTGACTTTGGATCATTTATGATCCAACCGTGTTGTTGGAGTATTGACAGGAAGAATGTGATGTTTTGTAACAACTGCTCCCTGGATCTCGCCTTTATCAGGAGATCGTCTAGATAAGGAATTATATTGACTCCTTTTTGACGCAGGAGAACCATCATCTCCGCCATCATCTTGGTGAATACCCTCGGCGCCGTGGAGAGACCGAAAGGTAACGTCTGGAATTGGTAATGGCAATCCTGAACCGCGAATCTCAGATAAGCCTGGTGAGGAGGATAAATGGGAACATGCAGGTAAGCATCTTTTATGTCTACAGACACCATGTAGTCCCCCTCCTCCAGACTGGAAATCACTGCCCTCTGTGATTCCATTTTGAACTTGAATCGTTTCAAGTAGAGAGATTCAGATTTTTCAGGTTTAGGATCGGTCTGACCGAGCCGTCCGGCTTCGGAACTACAAAAAGACTTGAATAAAACCCCTCCCCTTGTTGTGACAATGGTACCAGGACTATGACCTGATCCTGACATCAGTTTTGGATTGCCGCTGTTACTGCTTCCCTTTCTGGAAGAGAAGCTGGCAAGGTCGATTTGAAAAATCGGCATGGGAGAACGTCTTGAAACTCCAGCTTGTATCCCTGGGACACTATTTGCAACACCCAGGGATCCAGGCCAGACAGAATACAACCTTGGCTGAACAGTTTGAGACGTGCCCCCACCCGAGCGGCCTCCCGCAAAGGAGCCCCAGCGTCATGCTGAAGATTTGGCAGAAGTAGGGGTAGACTTCTGCTCCTGGGAACCTGAAGCTGCTGTGGACTTCTTTCCCTTTCCCCTACCCGCAAAGGGGGGCCCTCTTGTCTTTTTGTATTTATTGGGCCGAAAGGACTGCATGTGCGGGTGATATGTCTTTTTTGCCGGTGCAGGCGCAGAGGGCAAAAATGCTGACTTACCTGCGGTAGCCACCGCGACTAACGCATCCAGTCCATCGCCAAATAAGGCCTCACCTTTATATGGGAGAGCCTCCATATTTCTTTTGGAATCTGCATCCGCATTCCACTGACGAATCCACAACGCCCGCCGAGCAGATACTGCCATGGTAGCGGCTTGTGAACTCAAGAGTCCAATATCTTTCATCGCTTCTAGCATGTATGCGGCAGCGTCTTTGCTATTCACTAACTTAAGGAGTATCTCATCTTTATCAATCGTGTCAATTTCTGATGACACGCTTTCTGACCATTTTTCAATAGCGCGACTCACCCACGCGCAAGCAATTGTGGGCCTGAGCAGCATACCATTGGCAACATAAATGGATTTCAATGTAGTTTCCATCTTTCGGTCTGCTGGCTCTTTTAGTGAAGCTGTGCCAGGTGCAGGGAGAACTACCTTCTTTGTCAACCTGGACAGTGCACTGTCTAACACAGGGGGTGACTCCCATTTTTTCCTGTCCTCCACCGGGAAAGGATAAGCTATCTGAATTCTCTTGGGAATACGACATTTCTTTTCGGGATTCACCCACATTCCTTCAAAGAGTGTATTAAGCTCGTGGGAAGGAGGGAAAGTGACCTTAGATTTCTTTTCTTTATAGAAATAAGCCTTCTTCTGAGGTACAGGAGTGGCTTCCGTGACTTCCAGAACTTCCCTTATAGCCACAATCATATATTGTATATTTTTTGCCAATTTATGATCTATTTCTCTGGAGTCACTATCGTCGACACAAGAATCAGTGTCTGTGTTGGTATCAGTATTCACAATATTCGCAAATGATCTCTTATGTGACCCAGAGGGGTCGCCTGCGGATGGAAGAACAGAGCCCTGAAAAATCACATCCTCCACAGATTTTCTCCAGCACTCAGCATGAGATTCAGACTTATCTAATCTCCTATTGATTTGATGCATACTATCACGTATTTCTTTCACCCATGCAGGCTCTTGGTGTGCCAGCAGCGCCACCACATTACACTTCTGTGTCCCTAAAATGGTTTCCTGCCTCTAACATGTCTTACACACGTGTACAACACACACACAGACACACTGGGACTTATAGGGGACAGACCCACAGTAAAATCTGTCAGAGGGACACAGTTTAGGAGCAGCCAGTTCACAACCCCAGCGCCAGTATCTAATGCCTGTGACAGAATGCCCACTGACATGCAGCGCTTTTTACACAGTAAAAACACACTTGTAAAGCACCAAATTCGCTTGTGCCCCCCCCCCCCCCCCGTTTTGCACCGATACTTGTAGTCAGAAGTGAAGGAGGACCAGCGATGTCTCTGCAGCCTGAGGAGAGAGAACATGGCACTGAGCAGTGTGCTGGCTGTCTGAGGAAGAAGCTCCACCCTTTTTACCTCAGAAACTTTTCATAATATTTATACCGGCGGGGGTAGGGCTGTGCCTGGGCACCTTATGCCCCCTTTTTGCCAGTTTATAGAGGTGTTTTTGCTGCCCAGGGCGCCACCCCCCCCCCCGCGCCCTGCAGTGCCTGTGTGTGGGCAGCAATGGCGCGCTGCGCTCCCGCCAGCCGCGCTGTACCTCAGCCGTCACTTTTCTTGATAGAAGATCTGTCTTCTTCTACTCACCTGTCTTTTGGCTCTGTGAGGGGGATGACGGCGTTCTGTGGGAGTGAGCATCTAGGCACGGCTAGCATTCAGTTCCCTTCAGGAGCTAATGGTGTCCTGTCAGCCAGAAGCAGAGCCATGAAACTCTTCAGGAAGTTGGTTCCTACTTCTGCCCCCTCAGTCCCACGAAGCAGGGAGTCTGTTGCCAGCAGTTCTCCCTGAAAACAAAAAACCTAACATAAGTCTTTTCAGAGAAACTCAGTAGAGCTCCTCAGAGTGCATCCAGTCTGCCTGGGCACATTTCTAAAACTGAGGTCTGGAGGTGGGGCATAGAGGGAGGAGCCAGTTCACACCCATTGAAAAGTCTTAAGAGTGCCCTTGGCTCCTGCAGAACCGTCTATACCCCATGGTCATGAAGTGGACCCCAGCATCCTCTAGGACGTATGAGAAATATATATACACACATGGCCATAGCTGATCTCTGCAGCGTGCTCCTGCGCCTCGTGGTGGGCGGTGACGGTCTTAGCCTGTGGATGATCAGTGTATCATCTTGAGCCCTGCACTAGAATTAACCTCTCCCTCACCCCCTGAGCGGCGGCAGCCCTGGAAACCATTTCAGCTGCGCTGAAACATCCCCTGTCTGTGTGTAGCGGTGTGTGTGGGGGGGGGGGAGGGGGCGAGGGGCGCTTTTTCTGCAAAACTTGTCCAACACTCAGTGCAGCGGCAGCGTGAGCTGACCGGCCGCTGAGCGATCCTGGGCAGCGGAGAGGGGCGCCGGGCAGCTAGTTGAACCGGAGCCCTTTTATCATCCCCACCCAGCGCGGCGGTAGCTGTGCACCTGCTGACTGCCGCTGCTGTGCTAACGTGCCAGTTGTGGATCGGAGATGGGCGCCGGGTGTGGAGCGGAGAGGGGTGCCAAGCAGCTGTTTAACCCGTATCCCTTGCATACAGTCAGCATCCCCAGCCAACGCGGCGGCAGCGGGAGCTGAGCGCCCGCTGCCTGCCTCGGCTTCACTGAAGCTGTGGGGTGCTCAGATATCACATGTGGGGAGCGAGAGGGAGCGCCGCAGCGCGCATCTATGCCCCTGTTCCCTGTGGGGAATAAAGTTAACAAGCTCCCCCACCTCCAGTGCGGCGGCAGCATGAGCTGACCGCCGCCATATACAGATGTGACACACAGAGCAGCGGCAGCATGAGCTCACCGCCAGCTCAGTATCTCTCCTGGAGTCCGAAGCACAGACGGGGCTTCTCTCTGTAAGCGCTGTCCTGCTCCCTCAGCTAAGGCTGGATTCAGCTTATGCTGATGAAGGTCTATGGCGGGACTTCTTGTTTAAGTGCCGACAACCTTTGCTGCCTGTAGCAGCCACACACAGACCCGGACCCATGCTTCTTATACCCCTTTCACACCAGAAATGCAGGGCCTAAACCCGGGAATTCTGCCACGGGCTCATGCAGGGACATTCCCGGGTTGGGCCCGTTTATACCAGCATTTGGAGCCGAGACATCCCGGGTCTGCACCTTTCATACTGAACCCGGGATGGCCCTGCATTTTCTGAAAATGGGCATCTCAGAAAAAACACAAGACCAGGAAGTGCCCTGAATAGCCAATCAGCATCAGCAGAGGCAACACGGGAAGGTGGGACATATTCCTGCACCATTCACACTGTCCAGGTTCCAGGGAACATCCCGGGACCAACCCTGGTCGATTGCAGGGTTGAAATGCAGGGACAGAAATCCCGGGTTTTTGTCCATGTATCCTTTCACACTGAGAAATTTCCCGGGTTGATGCGCGTTCATGTGTTTTAACCCGGGAAATCTTGGGCTGTGTGAAAGGGGTATTAGTAAGATGGGAAGGGCTGTGGTTAAAAAATAAAAGGTAAAAATGAAAAATAAAACAAAAATGCTGGAGCTTTCGTCCAGAATGTTTACACAGGGGTTACACATTTAAATATTTAAGTGTGCCTATCCCGGCTGACGCCCGTCCATATCCCAAGAGTACTCCAGTGACCCCTAGTGGATGAAAAAGAAATATATCATATCTTTATATAGATAACTCCGTTTTGAACCTTTCCTTCCAGCACTTAATGAAAACTGAGGAAGGGTTTGGAGGGGAGGAGCTTATATATTACCGAGACCTCTATCCCTCACTAACCCCCATGGTTAAGAAGCGTCTCCCAGATGAAGGAAAGAGAAAACACTTTTATACTGTCACCGATGTAGCAGAGGTTTATAAACAATACTACATTTTTTGTTAAAGTATTAATGTTTGCATTTATACAGTATTATTGATCACTATACTTTATTGTTTAGGTACAGCAATATCAACTCAAAATGACCCCTACAGTCTGGTGTGTCAGGGAATCTGCCAAAGGATGAGAACGTGCACAGATATTTTATTTTCAGTCATTTAATTTCTTGTTACATGTTCTATATGTTAGTGCATCCCCAGCAATTTTTGCCTTTTCTTTGATGTGCAGAATAATGTGTAATTGTTAAGGGGGCAAGCAACAAGCAGCAGCAGCAGCAATTTGGAAGCATGCTAAAGTTTAAATTTTTATTTTTTATAAGACAATCTGAGTTCAGTATTTCTGACACTTGCATTGTAGCACCGGATCAGGTGGCTATGCAACTAATGGGGAAATGTATCTAACTTTCTTAAGCGTGAAGAAGTTGCCCACAGCAATAAATGAGCATCTACCTATCATTTCATAGAATGTACCTGATAAATGTTAGCTAGAAGCTAATTGGTTGCTATAAACTCTTGATATATGCCCCCCTATGTGAGCACAGCATAACGCTAATTGATGGTTACATATCGTTATCTGTGCCCATTTTTCAAGCAATGTTCTATACTAAGCCTAGTGGGAAAATAGATATTTTTTCCTGTAGGAAAAATAAGATTTTAAACGTACCGGTAAATCTATTTCTCCTAGTCCGTAGAGGATGCTGGGGACTCCGTAAGGACCATGGGGTATAGACGGGCTCCGCAGGAGATAGGGCACCTAAAAAGAACTTTGACTATGGGTGTGCACTGGCTCCTCCCTCTATGCCCCTCCTCCAGACCTCAGTTAGAGAACTGTGCCCAGAGGAGATGGACAATACAAGGCAGGATTTAGCAATTCAAGGGCAAGATTCATACCAGCCCACACCAATCATACCATGTAACCTGGAACATACATAACCAGTTAACAGTATGAACAAACGACAGTAACGGTCCAAGACCGATGTCAACTGTAACATAACCCTTATGTAAGCAACAACTATATACAAGTCTTGCAGAGTTTCCACACTGGGACGGGCGCCCAGCATCCTCTACGGACTAAGAGAAATAGATTTACCGGTAGGTTTAAAATCTTATTTTCTCTTACATCCTAGAGGATGCTGGGGACTCCGTAAGGACCATGGGGTTTATACCAAAGCATCCAATCGGGCAGGATAGTGCGTATGACTCTGCAGCACCGACTGAGCAAACGCTAGGTCCTCATCAGCCAGGGTATCAAACTTGTAGAATTTAGCAAAAGTGTTTGACCCCGACCAAGTCGCCGCTCGGCAAAGTTGTAATGCCGAGACGCCTCGGGCAGCCGCCCAAGAAGAGCCCACCTTCCTAGTGGAATGGGCCTTAACCGAATTTGGTACCGGCAATCCTGCCGTAGAGTGAGCCTGCTGAATCGTATTACAGATCCAGCGAGCAATAGTCTGCTTCGAAGCAGGAGCGCCAATCTTATTGGCCGCATACAGGATAAACAGAGCCTCTGTTTTCCTAATTTTAGCCGTCCTGGCTACATAAATTTTTAAGGCCCTGACTACATCCAGGCATCTGGAATCCTCCAGGTCCCTTGTAGCCACAGGCACCACAATAGGTTGATTCATATGGAACGAAGAAACCACTTTAGGCAAAAATTGCGGACGTGTCCTCAATTCAGCTCGATCCACATCAAAAAATCAAGTAGGGGCTCTTGTGTGACAAAGCCGCCAATTCTGACACTCGCCTTGCTGATGCTAAGGCCAACAACATGACCACCTTCCAGGTAAGAAATTTCAACTCAACCTTGTTAAGCGGTTCAAACCAGTGTGATTTTAGGAACTGCAACACCACGTTCAGGTCCCATGGTGCCACTGGAGGCACAAAAGGGGGCTGGATGTGCAGCACTCCCTTTACAAACGTCTGGACTTCTGGAAGAGAAGCCAATTCCTTCTGAAAGAAAATCGAGAGGGCCGAAATCTGTACCTTAACAGAGCCTAATTTCAGGCCCATATCCACTCCTGTCTGTAGGAAGTGGAGAAGACGACCCAGATGAAAATCTTCCGTAGGTGCATTCTTGGTCTCACACCAAGACACATACTTTCGCCAGATACGGTGATAATGTTTTACTGTCACCTCCTTCCTAGCCTTTATTAAAGTAGGGATGACCTCTTCCGGAATCCCCTTTTTCGCTAGGATTCGGCGTTTAACCGCCATGCCGTCAAACATAACCGCGGTAAGTCTTGAAATACACAGGGCCCCTGCTGCAACAGGTCTTCCCTCAGAGGAAGAGGCCAGGGATCTCCTGTGAGCATCTCTTGTAGATCCGAGTACCAGGCCCTTCGAGGTTAGTCTGGGACAACGAGTATCGTTCGTACTCTTCTTCGTCTTATGATCCTCAACACTTTTGTGATGAGAGGAAGAGGATGAAACACGTAGACCGATTTGAACACCCACGGTGTTACCAGAGCGTCCACTGCTATTGCCTGAGGGTCCCGAGACCTGGCGCAGTACCTCTGAAGTTTTTTGTTGAGGCGTGACGCCATCATGTCTATTTGAGGAGTTCCCCAAAGACGTGTTACGTCTGCAAAGACTTCTTGATGAAGTCCCCACTCTCCTGGATGGAGATCGTGTCTGCTGAGGAAGTCTGCTTTCCAGTTGTCTACTCCCGGAATGAAAATTGCCGACAGAGCCTTTACATGTCTTTCTGCCCAGAGGAGGATCTTCATCACCTCTGCCATTGCCGCTCTGATTTTCGTTCCGCCCTGCCTGTTTATGTATGCGACTGCTGTTACAGTGTCCGACTGGATCTGCACGGGATGATCTTAAAGAAGATGTACCGCTTGTTGAAGGCCGTTGTAGCGCTTATATGATTTTCCGCCCAGCAAAGGATCCTTGTGGTTTCCGCCATCGCGACTCTGCTTTTTGTCCCGCCTTGGCGGTTCACATGAGCCACTGCTGTGACATTGTCTGATTGAATCAGAACCGGTAGGTTTCGAAGAAAACTCTCCGCTTGTCGAAGGCCGTTGTAAATGGCCCTGAGTTCCAACACATTGATGTGTAGACAGGACTCCTGGTCTGACCAAAGACCCTGAAAATGTTTTCCCTGTGTGACCGCTCCCCATCCTCGGAGGCTCGCGTCCGTGGTAACCAGGATCCAATCCTGAATTCCGAACCTGCGACCCTCCAGGAGGTGAGCACTTTGCAACCACCACAGGAGGGACACTCTGGTCCCTGGGGACAGAGTTATTTTCCGATGTAAGTGCAGATGGGACCCGGACCACTTGTCCAGAAGGTCCCATTGAAAAGTCCTTGCATGGAACCTGCCGAAGGGAATGGCCTCGTAGGCCGCCACCATTTTCCCCAGAACTCGAGTACATTGGTGAACTGACACCCTTTTCGGTTTTAGCAGGTCTCTGACCATGTTCTGTATGTCTTGGGCTTTCTCTATTGGGAGGAAGGCCTTCATTTGTTCCGTATCCAGTATCATACCTAGGAACGGTAGTCGAGTTGTCGGAATCAACTGTGACTTCGGTAGATTTAGAATCCAACCGTGTTGCTGGAGCACTCTCAACGAGAGCGCCACACTGTTCAGCAATTTCTCACTTGATCTCGCTTTTATCAGGAGATCGTCCAAGTATGAGATAATTGTGACTCCATGCTTGCGCAGGACCACCATAATTTCCGCTATTATTTTGGTGAAAAGCCTCGGGGCCGTGGAGAGTCCAAACGGCAACGTCTGAAATTGGTAATGACAATCCTGTACAGCGAATCTCAGGTATTCCTGATGGGGGGCATATATGGGGACATGAAGGTACGCATCCTTTATGTCCAGAGACACCATAAACTCCCCCTCCTCCATGTTGGCTATTATCGCTCTGAGAGATTCCATTTTGAATTTGAATCTTCTTATATACAGGTTTAGGGATTTCAGATTCAAAATAGGTCTGACCGAACCGTCCGGTTTCGGGACCACAAATAGGGTTGAATAGTAACCTCTTCCCTGCTGGTGCAGGGGAACCTTGATTATCACTTGCTGTATACACAGCGTTTGAATTGCAGCTAACACTACATCCCTTTCCGATGTGGAAGCTGGTAGGGCCGATTTGAAAAATCGCCGCGGGGGCACCTCCTCGAATTCCAGTTTGTAACCCTGGGAAACTATTTCCAACAACCAGGGATTCAGGTCCGAACTGACCCAGGCCTGACTGAAAAGTCGAAGACGTGCCCCCACCGGTGCGGACTCCCTCAGGGGAGTCCAAGCGTCATGCTGTGGTTTTTGGAGCAGCCGGGAAGGACTTTGGTTCCTGGGCACCTGCCGAAGCAGGTGCTCTCTTGCCTCTGCCCTTACCTCTGGCGAGGAAAGAGGATCCCCAACCTCTTTTGGACTTGTGCGACCGAAAGGACTGCATCTGATAGGGTGTTACTTTCTTTTGCTGTTGGGGTATATAAGGTAAAAAATTTGATTTACCTGCTGTGGTTGTGGAAACCAGGTCCGTCAGCCCATCCCCAAACAATACATCACCCTTATAGGGTAGTACTTCCATATGTTTCTTGGAATCCGCATCACCCGTCCATTGGCGAGTCCATAAGGATCTTCTCGCTGCGATAGACATGGCATTGGCCCTAGAAGCTAGCAATCCAATGTCCCTTTGAGCATCCCTCATAAATAAGACTGCGTCTTTAATATGGGCTAGAGTTAGGAATATAGTATCCTTATCCATATTATCAAATTGATCTGTCAGCTCATCTGTCCAAGCTGCAATTGCGCTACACACCCATGCCGACGCAATTGTCGGTCTTAACACAGCACCCGTATGAGAATAAATACACTTTAAGGTAGTTTCTTGCCTGCCCTTAAGGGTCCTTAAGGGCTGCTGTGTCAGGAGACGGTAGCGCCACTTTCTTGGACAAGCGCGTCAGGGCTTTGTCCACAGTGGGGGGTGCTTCCCAAATCTCCCTGTCCTGCTTAGGGAAAGGGTATGCCATATAAATTCTTTTGGGGATCTGCGGTCTCTTATCCGGAGTCTCCCAAGCTTTTCCAAAGGATTCATTTAATTCATGAGATATGGGAAAGTTAATAATCTGTTTCTTTTCCTTAAACATGTGTACCCTTGTGTCGGGGACAGAGGGTTCATCCACAATATGCAACACATCCCTTATTGCCACAATCATACACTGAATGGTTTTAGTCACCCTAGGGTGCAATTTTACTTCGTCATAGTCGATACTGGAATCAGAATCCGTGTCGGTAGTAGTGTCTTGTGTTAAGGGACGCTTTTGAGACCCCGACGGGCCCTGTGAGTCGGTCCAATCTGAGGATTGACCCCCTGATGTCCCCCCTAAATCAGCCTTATCAAGCTTTTTATGTAAAGATGCCACACTTGCATTCAACATATGCCACATGTCCATCCAATCTGGAGTCGGCACAACCGACGGGGACACCACTCATTTGCTCCACCTCCTCCTTGAAAAAGCCTTCCGCTTCAGACATGTCGACACCACGTACCGACACCCCACACACACAGGGATTAACCTATAAGGGGACAAAACCCCAACCAGGCCCCTAGGAGAGACAGAGAGAGAGTGTGCCAGCACACACCCAGCGCTTAATAACACTGGAAAAATATAACCAGATAGCGTATATATATATATATATATATATATATATATATATATAATCTATCTCAAAATGACCAGATTCCCACTCACTGCGCTCAAAATGCCCCCCTCCTCTTTTTTCCAGCCTGAATGTTCAGCAGGGGAGAGACCAGGGAGCCAGCGTTTTCCTCATGCAGCTTCTGTGGAGAAAATGGCGCTGGTTAGTGTTAGGGATCAAGCTCCGCCCACCCGACGGCGGGCTTCGGTCCCGATTTTTTTATAGAAAATGGCGGGGGATCGTAGAATTACTGCCCAGCAGCCTAATCTACCTGGTCAGTGCCCAAATGTGAGGTTTATTGCTGCCCAGGGCGCCCCCCCCTGCGCCCTGCACCCTTCAGTGATGCTCTGTGTGTGTGAATGGGAGCAATGGCGCGCAGCTTACCGCTGCGCGCCTTACCTCATGAAGATCTGATGTCTTCTGCCTCCTCATACTCACCCGGCTTCTATCTTCGGCATCTGTGAGGAGGACGGCGGCGCGGCTCCGGGACGAACCCCAGGTGAGACCTGTGTTCCGACTCCCTCTGGAGCTAATGGTGTCCAGTAGCCTTAGAAACAGAGCCCAACTTGACAAGCCAGCTCTGCTTCTCTCTCCTCGGTCCCACGATGCAGGGAGCCTGTTGCCAACAGGACTCCCTGAAAATAAAAAACCTAACATTCTTTTTCCACATAAAACTCTGGAGAGCTCTCTGCAGTGCACCCATTCTCCTCTGGGCACAAGATCTAACTGAGGTCTGGAGGAGGGGCTTAGAGGGAGGAGCCAGTGCACACCCATAGTCAAAGTTCTTTTTAGGTACCCTATCTCCTGCGGAGCCCGTCTATACCCCATGGTCCTTACGGAGTCCCCAGCATCCTCTAGGACGGTAAGAGAAAGGGGTATTAATACAAGATCTGGTATAATACACTACTGTAGTACTAGTAGTTGTCAGTGGCTCCAACTCATAGATTACTTACCCACGAAGCAGAAGGGAGGAGGCACTGCTATCAATGATCCCAATAAATCAAAACACTTTTCTTGGCTGTGTGAACACATTATGGCAATAAATTCATCTTAATGAGCCATAGCACTCGGATATTATCAACTCTTCCAGTACGGACATGGGCCAATTTCAAATATCTACTGTGCGAGTTTTGTAACGATTATGTGTACGAGTCACCAATATACATAGGTGTTATTGCAACAAACCTGTATAGCCTTCTACAGTTAGGTTTCATATTATTGCATTACAGCACTGTTTTATTAGTTTCTGGTTTATCACAGCTTTTAATGTATTGGTGTAATGTTGTATCTTACAGCAATTTATTTTTAATGAATTTGTGTTTTCATATGTATATACCTGATCTTAACCTTCAGTTATGCAACTGCTTAAATAGTAAGATTACACAGGAAGATTCATTTTTATTTCAGTCCATCATCCTGTGGTATTTAAAGCACAATGAGGCAGATGTATTAAGCCTGGAGAAGTGATAAAGCAGTGATAAGTGCAAGGTGATAATGAACCAGCCAGTCAGCTCCTAACTGTTAACCACTTGCCTGGCATGGTCGCATCAGATGTGACCATGCCTGCAAGTGCTTTATCTGACCTGGTCACACAGGATGCGACCAGTCAGATAGACAGACAGTGTTAACAGCGGCAGGTAAGGGAAACTTCCCTCCGCTGCTGCCAGGGGGACCGGAAGGCCACCCCCAGCCGCGCCCTGTGTACCTGGCAGCTGTCCGGGGTGTAAAAACTAAAGTCTCGATGGTCGCTATGCTCCAGATTGATGTTTGGGGGAAAAAAATAAAAATTATATATATATATATATATATTTTTTTTTTTTTAATCAAAATTTATTTATTTTTACCTAAAATCAGGGGTAAATTCATGTTCTTCACCTAATTCACTCATTAAAAAAAAAAACAGACAATTTCTGAGCATTTTTTTGCCTAAAAAAAAAATAGTCAGTTAAGTGGTTAATTTACATATTGGAGCTGACTGCCTGGTGCATTATCAGCTTGCACTTATCACTGCTTTAACACTTCTCCAGGCTTAATACATATACCCCCCTATATACAATACTTAATCTTCTAATTGACTGGAATTGAAAAATGGAACACTTCATTTGCAAGTTTGAAAAAGATCTTTATAGTTGAACATTTTAGTCTCTTTCCTTTATCCGAAGGACTAGACAGGGTTGTGAAACATTAGAATAGAGAAAAAGGTTTAAAAAAAAAAAAAAAAAAAAATTATAAATGGAATACCATTCAGAATTATGTCTATTATTCCCATATTGGGACATTTGTTGGATGCGGTGAGGAACAATTATAGTTATACTTTAGTATATATATTTGCGGGCACTGGACTTGTTTCTTAGTTTTAAATCTCTATCAACTTCTAAAGAATATACTTATACATCACATACTTGTAGCACTGAAATTAGAAGGAAAAGGTAAGCAAAATAAAATTGTTAGACACATTCTAGCACTGGATAATTGGCGTAGCCAAAAAAACAAAACAACAGCATGTACCTAGACATATCTACCTATCTGTGTCTGTTTACTTCCCCATACCTATAACTGAATCAGTGATAATAACCAGTTAGAATCTAGTAAAGTCACTAAAGCATGAAACATAACTGGAAACAAATCAGTGTGAAACATCTTTATTATGAGGAAAGTTATTACACATCCCAATAAATATTCCTTTAGACAGTACAAGGGAAGAGTCACAGGCGGTGTGTAATGCCCCAGTTCTGGCTGCTTTACTGGTCATTGTCATACACAGAGGGGTCCTTCTTCTTAAGTCTCAGATGTTCTCGTGTTCCCCAATTATACACTAAATATGCCAAAAAAAAGGCTACAAAAGAAAACAAGTAAAATACATTAGCAGGTTTTGAGCACAGTGGTATATTACCATTTACTGGCAAATTAATTAAACAAAGTTTACAGGGATAAAAAAAAAAAGTGTAAGGGGGAGATTCAAATGTTTGAAAAGTCAGTTGGGAGTCTGTTTTTTCCTAACAGACAGGGAAAAAACAGACACCCAACCGACTTTTCAAACATTTGAATCTCCCCCTAAGTGTTTCAGAACCAAAAATGTGATTAGAACTGAATTGCTGCCAATTCCACAGTATACAGGTAGCCTTTTATACTGTACAGAACCAGATTCTAGACCGTTATAAATGGCAATCAATTGTGCTTTAACAACAAGTAACTAGACAGTATTGTGACATAGGCAATTATAACCTTAAATGTTAGGCTTGTTTGATTAAGCTTGTTTGCTTTTAATGACTGAAACAGTAATGTCCTATAGCCAAACAGATAACACAAAACAAAGCAGCAAGTCAGAGAACATAGCCTGTAAGACACTTTGCTCACGGTGCAGGCTGCTGATCAGTGAGGGGGCATATTTCAATTGTGAAGGGCAAAATTTTAGACAAGAGGTATCACTACAGCTAGTCTAAAACTTTGTCCTCCAAAATGTAAATATGCCCTTCTCACTGATCAGCACCTGCATCTACAGTAAAGAATACATACAAATTACCTATAGACACAGACTCGCTTACAGTCAGTGCCCAACATCATAACTCCATGATCAATCAAATTCCAGACCCACCAACATAATGTTCAATGCCTCCCTACCCAATTACATCCCTCTGTACAGTCCACACATAACATCACTTTCACACCTTCCTGACCCTTGGCCAAGATAGCTTGGTGACCATATCATACAGCCCATTAAGAACCTTTGCAACATGGTGGACCATTATGCAATAGGTAGCATCTATTCTTCTGTATCAATGCCTATTTCCCTATAGATTGTAAGCTTGCGAGCAGGGCCTTCCTACCTCTATGTCTGTCTGTTTTTACCCAGTTTTGTTCTATTACTGTTGTTCTAATTGTAAAGCGCAACGGAATAAGCTGCGCTATATAAGAAACTGTTAATAAAGAATAAATAATGGATTCCAGCAATAAACACTGCAGTGTCTATTCAGACGTATAACAGATTGATTAAAGGTTTCATTTATTTCAAGCATTTTCTGTGAATTGCAACAGCTTATGCTAACAACATTTGCTTTAACACATATTGAACAAAACAGATGTGGCCAAAAATAGGATTTTGGTACTTACCAGGTAAATCCTTTTCTTTGAATCCATAGGGGGCACTGGAGTACTCTTGGGATATGGACGGCTTCCGCAGGAAGTAGGCACTGAATAAATTAATTTTGGGACTATACCTCCCCTCCATATCCCTGAGTACCTCAGTGTTTTTTACTGAGCCGAACAGGAGCGATAGAGAGGTTGACAATTGAGCATTACATATAACATAACGGACAACAATAAAGTTAACCCAACATTACTGACAACTAAACAGTTGACACCATAACTTGTTAATCTGAACCAGTCGGTGAAAGTGTGTTACCATAAGATCTACTGAACCTACCCCAAACCGGGTAAACTGCTCTGGGTGGGCGTCCAGTGCCCCCTATGGATTCAAAGAAAAGGATTTACCTGGTAAGTACCAAAATCCTATTTTCTTTTTCATCCACTAGGGGTCACTGGAGTACTCTTGGGATGTACCAAAGTCTCCTCCGTGGCGGGAGAGCTGTTTGGCACCTGTAACACTAAACGGCCAAAGCTAGATGCTGATGCCGCAAACGTATCAAACTTGTAGAGGCGCACAAACGTGTGCACCGAAGACCATGTAGCCGCCCGGCAACGCTGTGTCGTAGAAGCTCCACGACTCGCTGACCATGATGTTCTCACAGCACGTGTGGAATGAGCTGTTATCGATGTAGGTGGCTGTAACCTAGCATGAAGGTAAGCCTGACGTATGGTCACTTTAATCCAACTGGATAAGGTCTGCCTAGAAGCTGGCCAACCCATCTTGGCAGCATCATAGAGAGTAAACAACGTATCCGTCTTACAAACGGTCGACGTTCGGGATACATAAATGCGTAATGCGCATACCACATCCACCTACCAGAGTCTCCTGTTAACATAGGAACTACTATTGGTTGATTGATGTGAAAAGATGACACTACTTTTGGCAGAAAAGCAGAATTTGCTCGGAATTCCGCTCTGTCATCATGAAACCTAAATACGGTGGTTTGCATGACAAAGTACCCAAACTGAAACACGCCTTGCTGACGCTAAGGCTAAAAGAAACATTGTTTCCCCAAGTGAGAAATTTAATATCCACTTGTTGTAAGGGTTCATAATAAAAAGACTAAGAAATCTAAAAACCAGATTCAAGTCTTATAGCGCAGTAGGTAGAGTGAATGGAGTCTGAACTCTGAGGACACCCTGCCTAAAAGGTGTGAACCGACGGCAATAGGGCCAATCTACTATGAAAATAAATGGACGCCGCCGATATCTGCACCTTTAGTGTGGATAAACTCAGACCTCCATCTAACCCCATCTGTAGAAATAACAAAAGACGGGATAACTTAAAAGATGATGTCGGAAACTTCAGAGCTTCACACCAACCTACATAGGCACGCCAAATTCTGTAATAATGAGCTGCCGTAACCGGCTTCCTAGCTCGTAACATGGTTGGAATAACCGATTCTGGAATGCCCTCTCTTCTTAAGAGGGCTGTCTCAACAGCCACCCCGTCAAACGTGGCTGCGCTAAATCGGGTAAGAGGAATGGACCCTGCTGTAACAGGTCCGAACGTAGTGGGAGCGGCCAAAGACAGACTGCGAGTAGACCGCGGAGATCCGAGAACCAAGCTCTCCGGAGGCCAAAGAGGCGTCACTAGTATAACTGTGACGGACTCTCCTTTGATCCGTTTTAGCCACAGAGGGAGCAGCGGAAACGGTGGAAATAGATACACGAGACTGTATGGCCACGCGATTGAGAGAGCATCCACCGCCACTGCCTTTGGATCTCTCGTTCTGGACACGACCTGGGGCGTTTGATGATTGCGGCGAGATGCCATCAGGTCCACCTGCGGGTAACTCCACTTCTGGAGCAGCATGTGGACACCTCTGTACCTCCCGCATTGCCCTCCGGTTTTTCGTTTCTCCTTGTTTGTTGATGTATGCGACTGCTGTCGCATTGTCTGACTGCACCTGAACAGCCTGAGCCTGCAGCCCGTGCACTACTTATAGTAGCGCATTGTAAATTGCCCGGAGTTCCAGGACATTTATAGGCAGCAATCTTTCGTGATCCGCCCAGAGACCATGGAGCTGATAATTTTGAACTACAGCTCCCCAATCTCTGAGACTTGCGTCCGCCGTGAGAATTATCCAATTCCAGGCACCGAACCGTTTCCCTGCGGTTAGATTCTGTACTTTGAGCCACCAGAGTAGAGACTCTCTGGTCCTTGGAGACAACCTCACTTCTGCAGTAAATCTGCAGATGCGAGCCCGACCACTGTGCGAACACATCCAATTGAAAAGGACGAGAGTGAAGTCCTCCGAACTGAAGCGCTTCGAAAGCCGCCACCATTGTCTAATAGGCGAATGCCCAAGTGACCGAGACTGTGCGTGGCTTGAGCACTAATTGTACCAGATGACGAATGACCTGTACTTTCTGTTCGGGTATGTAAATTCTTTGATTTACCGTATTGAGAATCATACTTAGGATTTGAAGTCGTTGAGACGGAATCATCCAGAAATTCGCGTAGACAATGGTGGGAAATCAGATTTTCCTCCCCACTTGGTCTGCGATCTATCTCGTTTGGAATCCGACTCCGCCTGTTAGGAACGTAGCCAAAGTGGACGTTATGCGCTACTAGCGAAGCTAGAACGCAAGAACCAACTGCCAACGTCCAAAGAAGCTGTAGGCAGCAAGAAGTGTAAGGTGGTCTTTATTTAGGGCAAACCTGAACCGGAATGCCCTGCCACTACAGCCTTGTTACCTCAAACCCTTACCAAAGCAGGGCGAAGCAACAGCCCTACTGCTGTGTAGGGTATACTCCGATATGTAGTAAAACCCCCAATAAATGCAATTGTCTCTGATTGGAAATTGTTCAGCCTTCGCTGAGAACCTGACGTACTGGCTTGGTGCTATGAGGGCTGGTGGCAATCGACCGCAACAATCTAACTGAAACTGTCTGTGCAGTCTTTACACAGAGTACTAACCACTATATGATCACGGCAATTTAAACAAGCCAGGTCGGAGACGAACCTACAATCTTGTTATGCATAGTCAGATGCGATATACATTGCGCCACTGGCCCAGATTCGTATTTGTCCGACACACTGTGTGACCGACTTTGCAGCGAAGCTGCTTGTTTGATTATGCATAAATGCATATAGCAGAGGATAGTTTCAATCTGCCTACCTCTGGGTTATGGGCCCAGCATGCATCCATTGCAGTACTCTGCTGCACA